>NW_026510988.1:40000-74531 GCF_027579735.1 Bombina bombina | reverse complement strand
CTACAAAGAGTATTTACACTGACGTTTAGTAGTTACAATGTACTTTAGTAGTTCTACAAAAGGTTTTCTACACTTTCTTTAGTATGGACACTTACTTTAGTATTCTACAAAAGTATTTACGACTTACTTTTAGTATTTACACTTACTTTAGTCTTCTACAAAAGTATTTACACGTACGTTAGTCGTCTACAAAAGTATTTACACTTACTTTAGTAGTTTACACTTACTGTTAGTATTTACACTTACTGTTAGCATTACACTTACTGTAGTATTACACTTACTTTAGTATGTTACACTGTACTTATAGTCTTCTACAAAAGTATTTACACTTACTTTAGTCTTCTACAAAAGTATTTTACACTTACTTTTAGTATGTTGACACTTACTTTAGTCTTCTACAAAAGCATTTACACTTACTTTAGGTCTTCCTACAAAAGTATTTACACTTACTTTAGTCTTCTCTACATAAAGTATTTACACTTACTTTAGCATTTACACTTACTTTAGTATTTACACTTACTTTAGTCTTCTACAAAAGGTAGTTTACAACTTACTTTAGTATTTACACTTACTTTAGTCTTCTACAAAAGTATTTACACTTACTTTAGTATTTACACTTACTTAGTATTCTACAAAAGTATTTACACTTACTTTAGTATTTACACTTACTTGTAGTATTCTACAAAGTATTTACACTTACTTTAGTATTTACACTTACTTTAGTATTCTACAAAAGTATTTACACTTACTTTAGTATTTACACTTACTTTAGCATTTACACTTACTTTAGTCTTCTACAAAAGTATTTATACTTACTTTAGTATTTACACTTACTTTAGTATTTACACTTACTTTAGCATTTACACTTACTTTAGTATTTACACTTACTTTAGTATTTACACTTACTTTAGTATTTACACTTACTTTAGTCTTCTACAAAAGTATTTACACTTTAGTCTTCTACAAAAGTATTTACACTTACTTTAGTCTTCTACAAAAGTATTTACACTTACTTTAGTATTTACACTTACTTTAGTCTTCTACAAAAGTATTTACACTTACTTTAGTATTTACACTTACTTTAGTATTTACACTTACTTTAGTCTTCTACAAAAGTATTTACACTTACTTTAGTATTTACACTTACTTTAGCATTTACACTTACTTTAGTCTTCTACAAAAGTATTTACACTTACTTTAGCATTTACACTTACTTTAGTCTTCTACAAAAGTATTTACACTTACTTTAGTATTTACACTTACTTTAGTCTTCTACAAAAGTATTTACACTTACTTTAGCATTTACACTTACTTTAGTCTTCTACAAAAGTATTTACACTTACTTTAGTATTTACACTTACTTTAGTATTTACACTTACTTTAGCATTTACACTTACTTTAGTCTTCTACAAAAGTATTTACACTTACTTTAGTATTTACACTTACTTTAGTATTTACACTTACTTTAGTCTTCTACAAAAGTATTTACACTTACTTTAGTATTTACACTTACTTTAGTATTTACACTTACTTTAGTATTCTACAAAAGTATTTACACTTACTTTAGTATTTACACTTACTTTAGTATTTACATTTACTTTAGTCTTCTACAAAAGCATTTACACTTACTTTAGTATTTACACTTACTTTAGTCTTCTACAAAAGTATTTACACTTACTTTAGTATTTACACTTACTTTAGTCTTCTACAAAAGTATTTACACTTACTTTAGTATTTACACTTACTTTAGTATTTACACTTACTTTAGTCTTCTACAAAAGTATTTACACTTACTTTAGCATTTACACTTACTTTAGTATTTACACTTACTTTAGTATTTACACTTACTTTAGTATTCTACAAAAGTATTTACACTTACTTTAGTATTTACACTTACTTTAGTATTCTACAAAAGTATTTACACTTACTTTAGTATTTACACTTACTTTAGTATTTACACTTACTTTAGTATTCTACAAAAGTATTTACACTTACTTTAGTATTTACACTTACTTTTAGTATTTTACACTTACTTTAGTCCTTCTACAAAAGTATTTACACTTACTTTAGTATTTACACTTACTTTAGTATTTACACTTACTTTAGTATTCTACAAAAGTATTTACACTTACTTTAGGTATTTACACTTACTTTAGTATTCTACAAAAGTATTTACACTTACTTTAGTATTTACACTTACTTTAGTATTTACACTTACTTTAGTATTCTACAAAAGTATTTACACTTACTTTAGTATTTACACTTACTTTAGTATTTACCACTTACTTTAGTCTTCTACAAAAGTATTTTACACTTACTTTAGTATTTACACTTACTTTAGTATTTACACTTAATTTAGTATTCTACAAAAGTATTTACACTTACTTTAGTATTTAACACTTACTTTAGCATTTACACTTACTTTAGTATTTACACTTACTTAGTATTCTAACAAAAGTATTTTACACTTACTTTAGTATTTACACTTACTTTAGTATTTACACTTACTTTAGTATTCTACAAAAGTATTTACACTTACTTTAGTATTTACACTTACTTTAGTATTTACACTTACTTTAGTCTTCTACAAAAGTATTTACACTTACTTTAGTCTTCTACAAAAGTATTTACACTTACTTTAGTATTTACACTTACTTTAGTCTTCTACAAAAGTATTTACACTTACTTTAGTATTTACACTTACTTTAGTCTTCTACAAAAGTATTTACACTTACTTTAGTATTTACACTTACTTTAGTATTTACACTTACTTTAGTCTTCTACAAAAGTATTTACACTTACTTTAGTATTTACACTTACTTTAGTCTTCTACAAAAGTATTTACACTTACTTTAGTATTTACACTTACTTTAGTCTTCTACAAAAGTATTTACACTTACTTTAGCATTTACACTTACTTTAGTATTTACACTTACTTTAGCATTTACACTTACTTTAGTATTTACACTTAGTTTAGTATTCTACAAAAGTATTTACACTTACTTTAGTATTTACACTTACTTTAGTATTTACACTTACTTTAGTATTCTACAAAAGTATTTACACTTACTTTAGTATTTACACTTACTTTAGTATTCTACAAAAGTATTTACACTTACTTTAGTATTTACACTTACTTTAGTCTTCTACAAAAGTATTTACACTTACTTTAGTCTTCTACAAAAGTATTTACACTTACTTTAGTCTTCTACAAAAGTATTTACACTTACTTTAGTATTTACACTTACTTTAGTATTTACACTTACTTTAGTATTCTACAAAAGTATTTACACTTACTTTAGTATTTACACTTACTTTAGTATTCTACAAAAGTATTTACACTTACTTTAGTCTTCTACAAAAGTATTTACACTTACTTTAGTATTTACACTTACTTTAGTATTCTACAAAAGTATTTACACTTACTTTAGTATTTACACTTACTTTAGTATTTACACTTACTTTAGCATTTACACTTACTTTAGTATTTACACTTACTTTAGTATTCTACAAAAGTATTTACACTTACTTTAGTATTTACACTTACTTTAGTATTCTACAAAAGTATTTACACTTACTTTAGTATTTACACTTACTTTAGTCTTCTACAAAAGTATTTACACTTACTTTAGTATTTACACTTACTTTAGTATTCTACAAAAGTATTTACACTTACTTTAGTATTTACACTTACTTTAGTCTTCTACAAAAGTATTTACACTTACTTTAGTATTTACACTTACTTTAGTATTTACACTTACTTTAGTATTTACACTTACTTTAGTATTTACACTTACTTTAGTATTCTACAAAAGTATTTACACTTACTTTAGTATTTACACTTACTTTAGTATTTACACTTACTTTAGTATTCTACAAAAGTATTTACACTTACTTTAGTATTTACACTTACTTTAGTATTCTACAAAAGTATTTACACTTACTTTAGTATTTACACTTACTTTAGTATTTACACTTACTTTAGTATTCTACAAAAGTATTTACACTTACTTTAGTATTTACACTTACTTTAGTATTTACACTTACTTTAGTCTTCTACAAAAGTATTTACACTTACTTTAGTCTTCTACAAAAGTATTTACACTTACTTTAGTATTTACACTTACTTTAGTCTTCTACAAAAGTATTTACACTTACTTTAGTATTTACACTTACTTTAGTCTTCTACAAAAGTATTTACACTTACTTTAGTATTTACACTTACTTTAGTATTTACACTTACTTTAGTCTTCTACAAAAGTATTTACACTTACTTTAGTATTTACACTTACTTTAGTCTTCTACAAAAGTATTTACACTTACTTTAGTATTTACACTTACTTTAGTCTTCTACAAAAGTATTTACACTTACTTTAGCATTTACACTTACTTTAGTATTTACACTTACTTTAGCATTTACACTTACTTTAGTATTTACACTTAGTTTAGTATTCTACAAAAGTATTTACACTTACTTTAGTATTTACACTTACTTTAGTATTTACACTTACTTTAGTATTCTACAAAAGTATTTACACTTACTTTAGTATTTACACTTACTTTAGTATTCTACAAAAGTATTTACACTTACTTTAGTATTTACACTTACTTTAGTCTTCTACAAAAGTATTTACACTTACTTTAGTCTTCTACAAAAGTATTTACACTTACTTTAGTCTTCTACAAAAGTATTTACACTTACTTTAGTATTTACACTTACTTTAGTATTTACACTTACTTTAGTATTCTACAAAAGTATTTACACTTACTTTAGTATTTACACTTACTTTAGTATTCTACAAAAGTATTTACACTTACTTTAGTATTTACACTTACTTTAGTCTTCTACAAAAGTATTTACACTTACTGTAGTATTTACACTTACTTTAGTATTCTACAAAAGTATTTACACTTACTTTAGTATTTACACTTACTTTAGTATTTACACTTACTTTAGCATTTACACTTACTTTAGTATTTACACTTACTTTAGTATTCTACAAAAGTATTTACACTTACTTTAGTA
Source organism: Bombina bombina (assembly GCF_027579735.1). Classification (NCBI taxonomy): domain Eukaryota; kingdom Metazoa; phylum Chordata; class Amphibia; order Anura; family Bombinatoridae; genus Bombina; species Bombina bombina. Next base: position 69,505 of record NW_026510988.1, on the reverse strand, counting down.
TTTACACTTACTTTAGTATTCTACAAAAGTATTTACACTTACTTTAGTATTTACACTTACTTTAGTCTTCTACAAAAGTATTTACACTTACTTTAGTATTTACACTTACTTTAGTATTCTACAAAAGTATTTACACTTACTTTAGTATTTACACTTACTTTAGTATTCTACAAAAGTATTTACACTTACTTTAGTATTTACACTTACTTTAGTCTTCTACAAAAGTATTTACACTTACTTTAGTATTTACACTTACTTTAGTATTCTACAAAAGTATTTACACTTACTTTAGTATTTACACTTACTTTAGTATTTACACTTACTTTAGTTAGTATTCTACAAAAGTATTTACACTTACTTTAGTATTTACACTTACTTTAGTCTTCTACAAAAGTATTTACACTTACTTTAGCATTTACACTTACTTTAGTCTTCTACAAAAGTATTTACACTTACTTTAGTATTTACACTTACTTTAGTCTTCTACAAAAGTATTTACACTTACTTTAGTCTTCTACAAAAGTATTTACACTTACTTTAGTATTTACACTTACTTTAGTATTTACATTTACTTTAGTATTCTACAAAAGTATTTACACTTACTTTAGTCTTCTACAAAAGTATTTACACTTACTTTAGTCTTCTACAAAAGTATTTACACTTACTTTAGTATTTACACTTACTTTAGTATTTACACTTACTTTAGTTTTCTAAAAAAGTATTTACACTTACTTTAGTATTTACACTTACTTTAGTATTCTACAAAAGTATTTACACTTACTTTAGTATTTACACTTACTTTAGTCTTCTACAAAAGTATTTACACTTACTTTAGTATTTACACTTACTTTAGTATTTACACTTACTTTAGTATTCTACAAAAGTATTTACACTTACTTTAGTATTTACACTTACTTTAGTATTTACACTTACTTTAGTATTCTACAAAAGTATTTACACTTACTTTAGTATTTACACTTACTTTAGTATTCTACAAAAGTATTTACACTTACTTTAGTATTTACACTTACTTTAGTATTTACACTTACTTTAGTATTCTACAAAAGTATTTACACTTACTTTAGTATTTACACTTACTTTAGTATTTACACTTACTTTAGTATTCTACAAAAGTATTTACACTTACTTTAGTATTTACACTTACTTTAGTATTCTACAAAAGTATTTACACTTACTTTAGTATTTACACTTACTTTAGTATTCTACAAAAGTATTTACACTTACTTTAGTATTTACACTTACTTTAGTCTTCTACAAAAGTATTTACACTTACTTTAGTATTTACACTTACTTTAGTATTCTACAAAAGTATTTACACTTACTTTAGCATTTACACTTACTTTAGTATTTACACTTACTTTAGCATTTACACTTACTTTAGTATTTACACTTACTTTAGCATTTACACTTACTTTAGTATTTACACTTACTTTAGTATTTACACTTACTTTAGCATTTACACTTACTTTAGTATTTACACTTACTTTAGCATTTACACTTACTTTAGTATTTACACTTACTTTAGTATTTACACTTACTTTAGCATTTACACTTACTTTAGTCTTCTACAAAAGTATTTACACTTACTTTAGTATTTACACTTACTTTAGTATTTACACTTACTTTAGCATTTACACTTACTTTAGTATTTACACTTACTTTAGTATTTACACTTACTTTAGCATTTACACTTACTTTAGTATTTACACTTACTTTAGCATTTACACTTACTTTAGCATTTACACTTACTTTAGTATTTACACTTACTTTAGCATTTACACTTACTTTAGTATTTACACTTACTTTAGTCTTCTACAAAAGTATTTACACTTACTTTAGTATTTACACTTACTTTAGCATTTACACTTACTTTACTCTACTACAAAAGTATTTACACTTACTTTAGTATTTACACTTACTTTAGTATTTACACTTACTTTAGTATTCTACAAAAGTATTTACACTTACTTTAGTATTTACACTTACTTTAGTCTTCTACAAAAGTATTTACACTTACTTTAGTATTCTACAAAAGTATTTACACTTACTTTAGTATTCTACAAAAGTATTTACACTTACTTTAGTATTCTACAAAAGTATTTACACTTACTTTAGTATTTACACTTACTTTAGTATTTACACTTACTTTAGTATTCTACAAAAGTATTTACACTTACTTTAGTATTCTACAAAAGTATTTACACTTACTTTAGTATTTACACTTACTTTAGTATTCTACAAAAGTATTTACACTTACTTTAGTATTTACACTTACTTTAGTCTTCTACAAAAGTATTTACACTTACTTTAGTATTTACACTTACTTTAGTATTCTACAAAAGTATTTACACTTACTTTAGCATTTACACTTACTTTAGTATTTACACTTACTTTAGCATTTACACTTACTTTAGTATTTACACTTACTTTAGCATTTACACTTACTTTAGTATTTACACTTACTTTAGTATTTACACTTACTTTAGCATTTACACTTACTTTAGTATTTACACTTACTTTAGCATTTACACTTACTTTAGTATTTACACTTACTTTAGTATTTACACTTACTTTAGCATTTACACTTACTTTAGTATTTACACTTACTTTAGCATTTACACTTACTTTAGTCTTCTACAAAAGTATTTACACTTACTTTAGTATTTACACTTACTTTAGTATTTACACTTACTTTAGCATTTACACTTACTTTAGTATTTACACTTACTTTAGTATTTACACTTACTTTAGCATTTACACTTACTTTAGTATTTACACTTACTTTAGCATTTACACTTACTTTAGTATTTACACTTACTTTAGCATTTACACTTACTTTAGTATTTACACTTACTTTAGTATTTACACTTACTTTAGCATTTACACTTACTTTAGTATTTACACTTACTTTAGCATTTACACTTACTTTAGTATTTACACTTACTTTAGTCTTCTACAAAAGTATTTACACTTACTTTAGTATTTACACTTACTTTAGCATTTACACTTACTTTAGTCTTCTACAAAAGTATTTACACTTACTTTAGTATTTACACTTACTTTAGTATTTACACTTACTTTAGTATTCTACAAAAGTATTTACACTTACTTTAGTATTTACACTTACTTTAGTATTTACACTTACTTTAGTATTCTACAAAAGTATTTACACTTACTTTAGTATTTACACTTACTTTAGTCTTCTACAAAAGTATTTACACTTACTTTAGTATTCTACAAAAGTATTTACACTTACTTTAGTATTCTACAAAAGTATTTACACTTACTTTAGTATTTACACTTACTTTAGTATTTACACTTACTTTAGTATTCTACAAAAGTATTTACACTTACTTTAGTATTCTACAAAAGTATTTACACTTACTTTAGTATTTACACTTACTTTAGTCTTCTACAAAAGTATTTACACTTACTTTAGTATTTACACTTACTTTAGTATTTACACTTACTTTAGTATTTACACTTACTTTAGCATTTACACTTACTTTAGCATTTACACTTACTTTAGTATTTACACTTACTTTAGTCTTCTACAAAAGTATTTACACTTACTTTAGTATTTACACTTACTTTAGTATTCTACAAAAGTATTTACACTTACTTTAGCATTTACACTTACTTTAGCATTTACACTTACTTTAGTATTTACACTTACTTTAGTCTTCTACAAAAGTATTTACACTTACTTTAGTATTTACACTTACTTTAGTATTCTACAAAAGTATTTACACTTACTTTAGTATTTACACTTACTTTAGTATTCTACAAAAGTATTTACACTTACTTTAGTATTTACACTTACTTTAGTCTTCTACAAAAGTATTTACACTTACTTTAGTATTTACACTTACTTTAGTCTTCTACAAAAGTATTTACACTTACTTTAGTATTTACACTTACTTTAGCATTTACACTTACTTTAGTATTTACACTTACTTTAGTATTTACACTTACTTTAGTATTTACACTTACTTTAGCATTTACACTTACTTTAGTATTTACACTTACTTTAGCATTTACACTTACTTTAGTATTTACACTTACTTTAGCATTTACACTTACTTTAGTATTTACACTTACTTTAGTCTTCTACAAAAGTATTTACACTTACTTTAGTATTTACACTTACTTTAGTATTTACACTTACTTTAGCATTTACACTTACTTTAGTATTTACACTTACTTTAGTCTTCTACAAAAGTATTTACACTTACTTTAGTATTTACACTTACTTTAGTATTCTACAAAAGTATTTACACTTACTTTAGTATTTACACTTACTTTAGTATTTACACTTACTTTAGTCTTCTACAAAAGTATTTACACTTACTTTAGTATTTACACTTACTTTAGTCTTCTACAAAAGTATTTACACTTACTTTAGTATTTACACTTACTTTAGTATTTACACTTACTTTAGTATTTACACTTACTTTAGTCTTCTACAAAAGTATTTACACTTACTTTAGTATTTACACTTACTTTAGTATTTACACTTACTTTAGCATTTACACTTACTTTAGTATTCTACAAAAGTATTTACACTTACTTTAGTATTTACACTTACTTTAGTATTTACACTCACTTTAGTATTTACACTTACTTTAGTATTCTACAAAAGTATTTACACTTACTTTAGCATTTACACTTACTTTAGTCTTCTACAAAAGTATTTACACTTACTTTAGTATTTACACTTACTTTAGTATTTACACTTACTTTAGTATTTACACTTACTTTAGTCTTCTACAAAAGTATTTACACTTACTTTAGCATTTACACTTACTTTAGTCTTCTACAAAAGTATTTACACTTACTTTAGTATTTACACTTACTTTAGTATTTACACTTACTTTAGTATTTACACTTACTTTAGTATTTACACTTACTTTAGTATTCTACAAAAGTATTTACACTTACTTTAGTATTTACACTTACTTTAGTCTTCTACAAAAGTATTTACACTTACTTTAGTATTTACACTTACTTTAGTATTTACACTTACTTTAGTCTTCTACAAAAGTATTTACACTTACTTTAGTATTTACACTTACTTTAGTATTTACACTTACTTTAGTATTCTACAAAAGTATTTACACTTACTTTAGTATTTACACTTACTTTAGTATTTACACTTACTTTAGTATTTACACTTACTTTAGCATTTACACTTACTTTAGTATTTACACTTACTTTAGCATTTACACTTACTTTAGCATTTACACTTACTTTAGTATTTACACTTACTTTAGCATTTACACTTACTTTAGCATTTACACTTACTTTAGCATTTACACTTACTTTAGCATTTACACTTACTTTAGTATTTACACTTACTTTAGTATTTACACTTACTTTAGTATTTACACTTACTTTAGTCTTCTACAAAAGTATTTACACTTACTTTAGTATTTACACTTACTTTAGTATTTACACTTACTTTAGCATTTACACTTACTTTAGTATTTACACTTACTTTAGTATTTACACTTACTTTAGCATTTACACTTACTTTAGCATTTACACTTACTTTAGTATTTACACTTACTTTAGCATTTACACTTACTTTAGTATTTACACTTACTTTAGTCTTCTACAAAAGTATTTACACTTACTTTAGCATTTACACTTACTTTAGTATTTACACTTACTTTAGTCTTCTACAAAAGTATTTACACTTACTTTAGTATTTACACTTACTTTAGTCTTCTACAAAAGTATTTACACTTACTTTAGCATTTACACTTACTTTAGTATTTATACTTACTTTAGTATTTACACTTACTTTAGTATTTACACTTACTTTAGTCTTCTACAAAAGTATTTACACTTACTTTAGTATTTACACTTACTTTAGTATTTACACTTACTTTAGTATTTACACTTACTTTAGTATTTACACTTACTTTAGTCTTCTACAAAAGTATTTACACTTACTTTAGTATTTACACTTACTTTAGTATTTACACTTACTTTAGTCTTCTACAAAAGTATTTACACTTACTTTAGTATTTACACTTACTTTAGTATTTACACTTACTTTAGTATTTACACTTACTTTAGCATTTACACTTACTTTAGCATTTACACTTACTTTAGTCTTCTACAAAAGTATTTATACTTACTTTAGTATTTACACTTACTTTAGTATTTACACTTACTTTAGTCTTCTACAAAAGTATTTACACTTACTTTAGTATTTACACTTACTTTAGTATTTACACTTACTTTAGTCTTCTACAAAAGTATTTACACTTACTTTAGCATTTACACTTACTTTAGTATTTATACTTACTTTAGTATTTATACTTACTTTAGTATTTACACTTACTTTAGCATTTACACTTACTTTAGTCTTCTACAAAAGTATTTACACTTACTTTAGCATTTACACTTACTTTAGTATTTATACTTACTTTAGTATTTACACTTACTTTAGTATTTACACTTACTTTAGTCTTCTACAAAAGTATTTACACTTACTTTAGCATTTACACTTACTTTAGTATTTATACTTACTTTAGTATTTACACTTACTTTAGTATTTACACTTACTTTAGTCTTCTACAAAAGTATTTACACTTACTTTAGTATTTACACTTACTTTAGTATTTACACTTACTTTAGCATTTACACTTACTTTAGTATTTACACTTACTTTAGTATTTACACTTACTTTAGCATTTACACTTACTTTAGTATTTACACTTACTTTAGTATTTACACTTACTTTAGTATTTACACTTACTTTAGTATTTACACTTACTTTAGTATTTACACTTACTTTAGCATTTACACTTACTTTAGTATTTACACTTACTTTAGTATTTACACTTACTTTAGCATTTACACTTACTTTAGTATTTACACTTACTTTAGCATTTACACTTACTTTAGCATTTACACTTACTTTAGTATTTACACTTACTTTAGCATTTACACTTACTTTAGTATTTACACTTACTTTAGCATTTACACTTACTTTAGTATTTACACTTACTTTAGTATTCTACAAAAGTATTTACACTTACTTTAGTATTTACACTTACTTTAGTCTTCTACAAAAGTATTTACACTTACTTTAGTATTCTACAAAAGTATTTACACTTACTTTAGTATTCTACAAAAGTATTTACACTTACTTTAGTATTTACACTTACTTTAGTATTTACACTTACTTTAGTATTCTACAAAAGTATTTACACTTACTTTAGTCTTCTACAAAAGTATTTACACTTACTTTAGTATTTACACTTACTTTAGTCTTCTACAAAAGTATTTACACTTACTTTAGTATTTACACTTACTTTAGTATTTACACTTACTTTAGTATTTACACTTACTTTAGCATTTACACTTACTTTAGCATTTACACTTACTTTAGTATTTACACTTACTTTAGTCTTCTACAAAAGTATTTACACTTACTTTAGTATTTACACTTACTTTAGTATTCTACAAAAGTATTTACACTTACTTTAGCATTTACACTTACTTTAGCATTTACACTTACTTTAGTATTTACACTTACTTTAGTCTTCTACAAAAGTATTTACACTTACTTTAGTATTTACACTTACTTTAGTATTCTACAAAAGTATTTACACTTACTTTAGTATTTACACTTACTTTAGTATTCTACAAAAGTATTTACACTTACTTTAGTATTTACACTTACTTTAGTCTTCTACAAAAGTATTTACACTTACTTTAGTATTTACACTTACTTTAGTCTTCTACAAAAGTATTTACACTTACTTTAGCATTTACACTTACTTTAGCATTTACACTTACTTTAGTATTTACACTTACTTTAGTATTTACACTTACTTTAGTATTTACACTTACTTTAGCATTTACACTTACTTTAGTATTTACACTTACTTTAGCATTTACACTTACTTTAGTATTTACACTTACTTTAGCATTTACACTTACTTTAGTATTTACACTTACTTTAGTCTTCTACAAAAGTATTTACACTTACTTTAGTATTTACACTTACTTTAGTATTTACACTTACTTTAGCATTTACACTTACTTTAGTATTTACACTTACTTTAGTCTTCTACAAAAGTATTTACACTTACTTTAGTATTTACACTTACTTTAGTATTCTACAAAAGTATTTACACTTACTTTAGTATTTACACTTACTTTAGTATTTACACTTACTTTAGTCTTCTACAAAAGTATTTACACTTACTTTAGCATTTACACTTACTTTAGTCTTCTACAAAAGTATTTACACTTACTTTAGTATTTACACTTACTTTAGTATTTACACTTACTTTAGTATTTACACTTACTTTAGTCTTCTACAAAAGTATTTACACTTACTTTAGTATTTACACTTACTTTAGTATTTACACTTACTTTAGTATTTACACTTACTTTAGCATTTACACTTACTTTAGTATTCTACAAAAGTATTTACACTTACTTTAGTATTTACACTTACTTTAGTATTTACACTCACTTTAGTATTTACACTTACTTTAGTATTCTACAAAAGTATTTACACTTACTTTAGCATTTACACTTACTTTAGTCTTCTACAAAAGTATTTACACTTACTTTAGTATTTACACTTACTTTAGTATTTACACTTACTTTAGTATTTACACTTACTTTAGTCTTCTACAAAAGTATTTACACTTACTTTAGCATTTACACTTACTTTAGTCTTCTACAAAAGTATTTACACTTACTTTAGTATTTACACTTACTTTAGTATTTACACTTACTTTAGTATTTACACTTACTTTAGTATTTACACTTACTTTAGTATTCTACAAAAGTATTTACACTTACTTTAGTATTTACACTTACTTTAGTCTTCTACAAAAGTATTTACACTTACTTTAGTATTTACACTTACTTTAGTATTTACACTTACTTTAGTCTTCTACAAAAGTATTTACACTTACTTTAGTATTTACACTTACTTTAGTATTTACACTTACTTTAGTCTTCTACAAAAGTATTTACACTTACTTTAGTATTTACACTTACTTTAGTATTTACACTTACTTTAGTATTTACACTTACTTTAGCATTTACACTTACTTTAGTATTTACACTTACTTTAGTATTTACACTTACTTTAGCATTTACACTTACTTTAGTATTTACACTTACTTTAGCATTTACACTTACTTTAGCATTTACACTTACTTTAGCATTTACACTTACTTTAGCATTTACACTTACTTTAGTATTTACACTTACTTTAGTATTTACACTTACTTTAGTATTTACACTTACTTTAGTCTTCTACAAAAGTATTTACACTTACTTTAGTATTTACACTTACTTTAGTATTTACACTTACTTTAGCATTTACACTTACTTTAGTATTTACACTTACTTTAGTATTTACACTTACTTTAGCATTTACACTTACTTTAGCATTTACACTTACTTTAGTATTTACACTTACTTTAGCATTTACACTTACTTTAGTATTTACACTTACTTTAGTCTTCTACAAAAGTATTTACACTTACTTTAGTATTTACACTTACTTTAGTATTTACACTTACTTTAGTCTTCTACAAAAGTATTTACACTTACTTTAGTATTTACACTTACTTTAGTCTTCTACAAAAGTATTTACACTTACTTTAGTATTTACACTTACTTTAGCATTTATACTTACTTTAGTATTTACACTTACTTTAGTATTTACACTTACTTTAGTCTTCTACAAAAGTATTTACACTTACTTTAGTATTTACACTTACTTTAGTATTTACACTTACTTTAGTATTTACACTTACTTTAGTATTTACACTTACTTTAGTCTTCTACAAAAGTATTTACACTTACTTTAGTATTTACACTTACTTTAGTATTTACACTTACTTTAGTCTTCTACAAAAGTATTTACACTTACTTTAGTATTTACACTTACTTTAGTATTTACACTTACTTTAGTATTTACACTTACTTTAGCATTTACACTTACTTTAGCATTTACACTTACTTTAGTCTTCTACAAAAGTATTTATACTTACTTTAGTATTTACACTTACTTTAGTATTTACACTTACTTTAGTCTTCTACAAAAGTATTTACACTTACTTTAGTATTTACACTTACTTTAGTATTTACACTTACTTTAGTCTTCTACAAAAGTATTTACACTTACTTTAGCATTTACACTTACTTTAGTATTTATACTTACTTTAGTATTTATACTTACTTTAGTATTTACACTTACTTTAGCATTTACACTTACTTTAGTCTTCTACAAAAGTATTTACACTTACTTTAGCATTTACACTTACTTTAGTATTTATACTTACTTTAGTATTTACACTTACTTTAGTATTTACACTTACTTTAGTCTTCTACAAAAGTATTTACACTTACTTTAGCATTTACACTTACTTTAGTATTTATACTTACTTTAGTATTTACACTTACTTTAGTATTTACACTTACTTTAGTCTTCTACAAAAGTATTTACACTTACTTTAGTATTTACACTTACTTTAGTATTTACACTTACTTTAGCATTTACACTTACTTTAGTATTTACACTTACTTTAGTATTTACACTTACTTTAGCATTTACACTTACTTTAGTATTTACACTTACTTTAGTATTTACACTTACTTTAGTATTTACACTTACTTTAGTATTTACACTTACTTTAGCATTTACACTTACTTTAGTATTTACACTTACTTTAGTATTTACACTTACTTTAGCATTTACACTTACTTTAGTATTTACACTTACTTTAGCATTTACACTTACTTTAGCATTTACACTTACTTTAGTATTTACACTTACTTTAGCATTTACACTTACTTTAGTATTTACACTTACTTTAGCATTTACACTTACTTTAGTATTTACACTTACATTTTAGACATTGTAGTCATGAACTAACAGTTGTTGCTTGGTTGTGTGTTTTTCAGCCTTACAAATATAATTAATATATAATCATTATCTAAATGTATATTTTATTCATTTTGTACCTTTACATTTGCTATGGTGCCCGTCTCTATGGTATTTACTTCTGTCCACCTTTAAACAACCAAATCTTGTTACCTAGTCACATGATCTGGAACAACCTATAGTAAATCAGTGGGTGTTATAAATGTTGTTGATTTTAATATGAAAGCACGCTTATGATTAAGGCAGCAATGCCGAAATGTGTCAGGTGTGTTTTCAACGTTTTAACCTTGTGACAAGTAAAGATTTGACTTTTTATACATTTTGGAGAGTGCTGGCATAATACTTTCTTTATGTTCTATATATGTGTACATACAGTGTGACAGACCCTGTGGTCAGAACTAAAAGAATTGACCTTGTGTAGCTTTGAGAAGCTGTTTTCTAAAAGACAGGTTTGCTGGCCTTAACTATTGTGTGCTATAATTACGTTTAAGTAATAAACATTCCATTGTTTAATCACATCTAGAGAGCAGACGCCTCAGTGATAAGAAAAGCCAAGTGTGTGTCTTGTGTTTAAGTTGTTATCAGCTTGAGCAAGGTATTCTATTGTATCATGTCAAAGGGCGTGTTCCCTCCATCTAATGTACAACATTCTTTCAACCCCCCATCTGGGGTCAGACCTGCATAAATACTAGGCATAGCCTTTAATAAATGTCATTCTGTTTTAAACCTGAAAACTGGCTGGGTTGTGAGTTGCTGATTCCCTATTCAGGACATTGTTCATCTGGTGTTAACCCTTGGTACACTGTTGATACCGTAACATACAGTATCTCACAAAAGTGAGTACACCCCTCACATTTTTGTAAATATTTTATTATATCTTTCATGTGACAACACTGAAGAAATGACACTTTGTTACAATGTAAAGTAGTGAGTGTACAACCTGTATAACAGTGTAAATTTGCTGTCCCCTCAAAATATCTCAACACACAGCCATTAATGTCTAAACCGTTGGCAACAAAAGTGAGTACACCCCTAAGTAAAAATGTCCAAATTGGACCCAAAGTGTCAATATTTTGTGTGGTCACCATTATTTTCCAGCACTGCCTTAACACTCTGGGGTATGGAGTTCACCAGAGCTTCACAGGTTGCCACTGGAGTCCTCTTCCACTCCTCCATGACGACACCACGGAGCTGGTGGATGTTAGAGACCTTGCACTCCCCCACCTTCCGTTTGAGGATGCCCCACAGATGCTCAATAGGGGTTAGGTCTGGAGACATGCTTGGCCAATCCATCACCTTTACCCTCAGCTTCTTTAGCAAGGCAGTGGTTGTCTTGGAGGTGTGCTTGGGGTCGTTATCATGTTGGAATACTGCCCTCTGGCCCAGTCTCCGAAGGGAGGGGATCATGCTCTGCTTCAGTATGTCACAGTACATGTTGGCATTCATGGATCCCTCAATGAACTATACCCCCCAGTGCCGGCAGCATTCATGCAGGCCCAGACCATGACACTCCCACCACCATGGTTGACTGTAGGCAAGACACACTTGTCTTTGTACACCTCACCTGGTTGCTGCCACACACGCTTGACACCATCTGAACCAAATAAGTTTATCTTGGTCTCATCGAACCACAGGACATGGATCCAGTAATCCATGTCCTTAGTCTGCTTGTCTTCAGCAAACTGTTTGCAGGCTTTCTTGTGCATTATCTTCAAAAGAGGCCTCCTTCTGGGACAACAGCCATGCAGACCAATATGATGCAGTGTACGGCGTATGGTCTGAGCACTGACAGGCTGACCCCCCACCCCTTCAACCTCTGCAGCAATGCTGGCAGCACTCATATGTCAATTTCCCAAAGTCAACATCTGGATATGACGCTGAGCACATGCACTCAACTTCTTTGGTCGACCATGGTGAGGCCTGTTCTGAGTGGAACCTGTCCTGTGAAACCGCTGTATGGTCTTGCCCACTATGCTGCAGCTCAGTTTCAGGGTCTTGGCAATCTTCTTATAGCCTAGGCCATCTTTATGTAGAGCAACAATTCTTTTTTCAGATCCTCAGAGGGTTCTTTGCTATGAGGTGCCGTGTTGAACTTCCAGTTCCAGTGACCAGTATGAGAGAGTGTGAGAGCGATAACATCAAACTTAACACACCTGCTCCCCATTTAGACCTGAGACCTTGTAACACTAACGAGTCACATGATACCGGGGAGGGAAAATGCCTAATTGGGCCCAATTTGGACATTTCCACTTAGGGGTGTACTCACTTTGGGTTGCCAACGGTTTAGATATTAATGGCTGTGTGTTGAGTTGTTTTGATGGGACAGCAAATTTACACTGTTATACAGGCTGAACACTCACTACTTTATATTGTAGCAAAGTGTCATTTCTTCAGTGTTGTCACATGAAAAGATATAATAAAATATTTACAAAAATGTGAGGGGTGTATTCACTTTTGTGAGATACTGTATGTATTTATGTGTTTATATGTGTATATATGTCTGTAAATACATAAATACACATATAAATATATCTTTACACACACACACACATATATATATATATATTATACATACATATAAATATTTAGACATGTATATGTATGCATCTCTATGGGGGGTTTTCTAACACCTAAGACCTCATGTCTTTGAGTCCTTGCAATTTTTTATGCAATATTTTTTTAAACTGATTTTTTTAAACAGTGTTATTATGAGCGTAACTGTACTTTTAAAAGTAATTTTGATGTGTTTTCTGCAACATTTTTAGTCGAGTGTAACAGTTAACCAGAGCTCTGAAGTCTTGCTAACTCAACACGCGAGTTAATTCAATTGAGCTAAAGTGAAAGTGGTTACTTTCAACTTATAATATGCGTGCTACTTCCAATGCGGGCAAAAAGCCGCGATAAACCCCTTTTTACTTGTGCTCAACATTTAGCTCGCCACTCGTAACCTTGCCCTGTGACTAAGGAGAGATTATTATTTACAGAACGTTTACTGCTTGTACACAATCTACTCAATGTTTATTTGGGTCCATTTGATATATATTATATATCTACAGTGAATATAAAAAGTCTACAAACCCCTGTTAAAATGTCAGGTGACAGCATCATGCTTTGGGTCTGTTTTTCTTCAGCTGGAACTGGGGCCTTAGTTAAGCTAGAGGGAATAATGAACAGTTCCAAATACCAGACAATATTGGCACAAAACCTTCAGGCTTCTGCTAGAAAGCTGAGCATGAAGGAGAACTTCATCTTTCATTATGACAATGACCCAAAGCATGCATCCAGATCAACAAAGGAATGGCTTCACCAGAAGAAGATTAAAGTTTTGGAATGGCCCAGCCAGAGCCCAGACCTGAATCTGATTGAAAATCTGTGGGGTGATCTGAAGAGGGCTGTGCACAGGAGATGCCCTCGCAATTTGACAGATTTAGAGTGTTTTTGCAAAGAAGAGTGTCAAGATGTGCCATGCTTATAGACTCATACCCAAAAAGACTGAGTGCTGTAATAAAATAAAAAGATGCTTCAACAAAGTCTTAGTTTACGGGTGTGCATACTTATGCAACCATATTATTTTATTGTTTTATTTTACTTCCCTCCACCTAAAAGATTTCAGTTTGTTTTTCAATTGAGTTGAACAGTTTATAGGTCACATTAAAGGTGGAAAAAGTTCTGAAATGATTTTTACAGATTCTCACATATATGTTACATGACATTATTTTATTACATTTTACAGATTCTCACATATATGTTACATGAGATTATTTTATTACATTTTACAGATTCTCACATATATGTTACATGAGATTATTTTATTACATTTTATGTTACATGAGATTATTTTATTACATTTTACAGATTCTCACATATATGTTACATGAGATTATTTTATTACATTTTATGTTACATGAGATAATTTTATTACATTTTACAGATTCTCACATATATTTTACATGAGATTATTTTATTATACTTTTCAGATTCTCACATATATGTTACATGAGATTATTTTATAACATTTTACAGATTCTCACATATATGTTACATGAGATTATTTTATTACATTTTACAGATTCTCACATCTTTGTTACATGAGATTATTTTATAACATTTTACAGGTTCTCACATCTATGTTACATGACATTATTTTATAACATTTTACAGATTCTCACAGATATGTTACATGACATTATTTTATAACATTTTACAGATTCTCACATCTATGTTACATGACATTATTTTATTACATTTTACAGATTCTCACAGATATGTTACATGACATTATTTTATAACATTTTACAGATTCTCACATACATTTTACATGAGATTATTTTATTACATTTTACAGATTCTCACATCTATGTTACATGACATTATTTTATAACATTTTACAGATTCTCACAGATATGTTACATGACATTATTTTATAACATTTTACAGATTCTCACAGATATGTTACATGAGATTATTTTATTAAATTTTACAGATTCTCACATACAGGTTACATGAGATTATTTTATTACATTTTACAAATTCTCACATATATGTTACATGAGATTATTTTATTACATTTTACAAATTCTCACATATATGTTACATGAGATTATTTTATTACATTTTACAGATTCTCACATATATGTTACATGAGATTATTTTATAACATTTTATATTACATGAGATCATTTTATTACATTTTACAGATTCTCTCATCTATGTTACATGAGATTATTTTATTACATTTTACAGATTCTCACATATATGTTACATGAGATTATTTTATTACATTTTATGTTACATGAGATTATTTTATTACATTTTACAGATTCTCACATCTATGTTACATGAGATTATTTTATTACATTTCACAGATTCTCACATACATTTTACATGAGATTATTTTATTACATTTTTCAGATTCTCACATATATGTTACATGAGATTATTTTATAACATTTTACAGATTCTCACATCTATGTTACATGACATTATTTTATTACATTTTACAGATTCTCACAGATATGTTACATGACATTATTTTATAACATTTTACAGATTCTCACATACATTTTACATGAGATTATTTTATTACATTTTACAGATTCTCACATCTATGTTACATGACATTATTTTATAACATTTTACAGATTCTCACAGATATGTTACATGACATTATTTTATAACATTTTACAGATTCTCACAGATATGTTACATGAGATTATTTTATTAAATTTTACAGATTCTCACATACAGGTTACATGAGATTATTTTATTACATTTTACAAATTCTCACATATATGTTACATGAGATTATTTTATTACATTTTACAAATTCTCACATATATGTTACATGAGATTATTTTATTACATTTTACAGATTCTCACATATATGTTACATGAGATTATTTTATTACATTTTATATTACATGAGATAATTTTATTACATTTTACAGATTCTCTCATCTATGTTACATGAGATTATTTTATTACATTTTACAGATTCTCACATATATGTTACATGAGATTATTTTATTACATTTTATGTTACATGAGATTATTTTATTACATTTTACAGATTCTCACATCTATGTTACATGAGATTATTTTATTACATTTCACAGATTCTCACATACATTTTACATGAGATTATTTTATTACATTTTTCAGATTCTCACATATATGTTACATGAGATTATTTTATAACATTTTACAGATTCTCACATACAGGTTACATAAGATCATTTTATAACATTTTACAGATTCTCACATACAGGTTACATGAGATTATTTTATTACATTGTACAGATTCTCACATACAGGTTACATGAGATTATTTTATTACATTTTACAGATTCTCACATACAGGTTACATGAGATTATTTTATTACATTTTACAGATTCTCACATCTATGTTACATGATATTATTTTATTACATTTTACAGATTCTCACATCTATGTTACATGATATTATTTTATTACATTTCACAGATTCTCACATACATTTCACATGAGATTATTTTATTACATTTTTCAGATTCTCACATATATGTTACATGAGATTATTTTATAAAATTTTAGAGATTCTCACATACAGGTTACATGAGATTATTTTATAACATTTTACAGATTCTCACATACAGGTTACATGAGATTATTTTATTACATTGTACAGATTCTCACATACAGGTTACATGAGATTATTTTATTACATTTTACAGATTCTCACATACAGGTTACATGAGATTATTTTATTACATTTTACAGATTCTCACATACAGGTTACATGAGATTATTTTATTACATTTTATAGATTCTCACATACAGGTTACATGAGATTATTTTATTACATTTTACAGATTCTCACATCTATGTTACATGATATTATTTTATTACATTTTACAGATTCTCACATATATGATATATGAGATTATTTTATTACATTTTACAGATTCTCACATATGTTACATGAGATTATTTTATTACATTTTACAGATTCTCTCATCTATGTTACATGAGATTATTTTATTACATTTTACAGATTCTCACATATATGTTACATGAGATTATTTTATTACATTTTATGTTACATGAGATTATTTTATTACATTTTACAGATTCTCACATCTATGTTACCTGAGATTATTTTATTACATTTCACAGATTCTCACATATATGTTACATGAAATTATTTTATAACATTTTACAGATTCTCACAGATATGTTACATGACATTATTTTATAACATTTTACAGATTCTCACATACATTTTACATGAGATTATTTTATTACATTTTACAGATTCTCACATCTATGTTACATGACATTATTTTATAACATTTTACAGATTCTCACAGATATGTTACATGACATTATTTTATAACATTTTTCAGATTCTCACATACAGGTTACATGACATTATTTTATAACATTTTACAGATTCTCACAGATATGTTACATGACATTATTTTATAACATTTTACAGATTCTCACATATATGTTACATGAGATTATTTTATTACATTTTACAGATTCTCACATCTATGTTACATGAGATTATTTTATAACATTTTACAGATTCTCACATCTATGTTACATGAAATTATTTTATAACATTTTACAGATTCTCACAGATATGTTACATGACATTATTTTATAACATTTTACAGATTCTCACATACATTTTACATGAGATTATTTTATTACATTTTACAGATTCTCACATCTATGTTACATGACATTATTTTATAACATTTTACAGATTCTCACAGATATGTTACATGACATTATTTTATAACATTTTTCAGATTCTCACATACAGGTTACATGACATTATTTTATAACATTTTACAGATTCTCACAGATATGTTACATGACATTATTTTATTACATTTTACAGATTCTCACATATATGTTACATGAGATTATTTTATTACATTTTATGTTACATGAGATTATTTTATTACATTTTACAGATTCTCACATCTATGTTACATGAGATAATTTTATTACATTTTACAGATTCTCACATACATTTTACATGAGATTATTTTATTATATTTTTCAGATTCTCACATATGTTACATGAGATTATTTTATAACATTTTACAGATTCTCACATATATGTTACATGAGATTATTTTATTACATTTTACAGATTCTCACATCTATGTTACATGAGATTATTTTATAACATTTTACAGATTCTCACATCTATGTTACATGAAATTATTTTATAACATTTTACAGATTCTCACAGATATGTTACATGACATTATTTTATAACATTTTACAGATTCTCACATACATTTTACATGAGATTATTTTATTACATTTTACAGATTCTCACATCTATGTTACATGACATTATTTTATAACATTTTACAGATTCTCACAGATATGTTACATGACATTATTTTATAACATTTTACAGATTCTCACAGATATGTTACATGAGATTATTTTATTACATTTTACAGATTCTCACAGATATGTTACATGAGATTATTTTATTAAATTTTACAGATTCTCACATACAGGTTACATGACATTATTTTATTACATTTTACAAATTCTCACATATATGTTACATGAGATTATTTTATTACATTTTACAAATTCTCACATATATGTTATATGAGATTATTTTATTACATTTTACAGATTCTCACATATATGTTACATGAGATTATTTTATTACATTTTATATTACATGAGATAATTTTATTACATTTTACAGATTCTCTCATCTATGTTACATGAGATTATTTTATTACATTTTACAGATTCTCACATATATGTTACATGAGATTATTTTATTACATTTTATGTTACATGAGATTATTTTATAACATTTTACAGATTCTCACATCTATGTTACATGAGATTATTTTATTACATTTCACAGATTCTCACATACATTTTACATGAGATTATTTTATTACATTTTTTCAGATTCTCACATATATGTTACATGAGATTATTTTATAACATTTTACAGATTCTCACATACAGGTTACATGAGATTATTTTATAACATTTTACAGATTCTCACATACAGGTTACATGAGATTATTTTATTACATTGTACAGATTCTCACATACAGGTTACATGAGATTATTTTATTACATTTTACAGATTCTCACATACAGGTTACATGAGATTATTTTATTACATTGTACAGATTCTCACATACAGGTTACATGAGATTATTTTATTACATTTTACAGATTCTCACATACAGGTTACATGAGATTATTTTATTACATTTTACAGATTCTCACATACATGTTACATGAGATTATTTTATTACATTTTACAGATTCTCACATACAGGTTACATGAGATTATTTTATTACATTTTACAGATTCTCACATACAGGTTACATGAGATTATTTTATTACATTTTACAGATTCTCACATCTATGTTACATGATATTATTTTATTACATTTTACAGATTCTCACATATATGATATATGAGATTATTTTATTACATTTTACAGATTCTCCATATGTTACATGAGATTATTTTATTACATTTTACAGATTCTCACATACAGGTTACATGAGATTATTTTATTACATTTTACAGATTCTCACATATATGTTACATGAGATTATTTTTTAACATTTTACAGATTCTCACATATATGTTACATGAGATTATTTTATTACATTTTACAGATTCTCACATATATGTTACATGAGATTATTTTATAACATTTTACAGATTCTCACATATATGTTACATGAGATTATTTTATTACATTTTACAGATTCTCACATATATGTTACATGAGATTATTTTATAACATTTTACAGATTCTCACAGATATGTTACATGACATTATTTTATAACATTTTTCAGATTCTCACATACAGGTTACATGACATTATGTTATAACATTTTACAGATTCTCACAGATATGTTACATGACATTATTTTATTACATTTTACAGATTCTCACATATATGTTACATGAGATTATTTTATTACATTTTACAGATTCTCACATACAGGTTACATGAGATTATTTTATAACATTTTTCAGATTCTCACATACAGGTTACATGACATTATTTTATAACATTTCACAAATTCTCACATCTATGTTACATGACATTATTTTATAACATTTTACAGATTCTCACATACAGGTTACATGAGATTATTTTATAACATTTTACAGATTCTCACATACAGGTTACATGAGATTATTTTATTACATTGTACAGATTCTCACATACAGGTTACATGAGATTATTTTATTACATTTTACAGATTCTCACATACAGGTTACATGAGATTATTTTATAACATTTTACAGATTCTCACATACAGGTTACATGAGATTATTTTATTACATTGTACAGATTCTCACATACAGGTTACATGAGATTATTTTATTACATTTTACAGATTCTCACATACAGGTTACATGAGATTATTTTATTACATTTTAAATATTCTCACATACAGGTTAAATGAGATTATTTTATTACATTTTACAGATTCTCACATACAGGTTACATGAGATTATTTTATTACATTTTACAGATTATCACATCTATGTTACATGAGATTATTTTATTACATTTTACAGATTCTCACATATATGTTATATGAGATTATTTTATTACATTTTACAGATTCTCCATATGTTACATGAGATTATTTTATTACATTTTACAGATTCTCACATATATGTTACATGAGATTATTTTATAACATTTTACAGATTCTCACATATATGTTACATGAGATTATTTTATTACATTTTACAGATTCTCACATCTTTGTTACATGAGATTATTTTATAAAATTTTACAGATTCTCACATATATGTTACATGAGATTATTTTATTACATTTTACAGATTCTCACATATATGTTACATGAGATTATTTTATAACATTTTACAGATTCTCACAGATATGTTACATGACATTATTTTATAACATTTTTCAGATTCTCACATACAGGTTACATGACATTATGTTATAACATTTTACAGATTCTCACAGATATGTTACATGACATTATTTTATTACATTTTACAGATTCTCACATACAGGTTACATGACATTATTTTATAACATTTTACAGATTCTCACAGATATGTGACATGACATTATTTTATAACATTTTTCAGATTCTCACATACAGGTTACATGACATTATTTTATAACATTTTACAGATTCTCACAGATATGTTACATGAGATTATTTTATTACATTTTTCAGATTCTCACATATATGTTACATGAGATTATTTTATTACACGTTACAGTTTCTCACAGATATGTTACATGACATTATTTTATAACATTTTTCAGATTCTCACATACAGGTTACATGACATTATTTTATAACATTTTACAAATTCTCACATATATGTTACATGACATTATTTTATTACATTTTACAGATTCTCACATATATGTTACATGAGATTATTTTATTACATTTTACAGATTCTCACATATATGTTACATGACATTATTTTATAACATTTTACAGATTCTCACAGATATGTTACATGAGATTATTTTATAACATTTTACAGATTCTCACAGATATGTTACATGAGATTATTTTATTACATTTTACAGATTCTCACATACAGGTTACATGAGATTATTTTATAACATTTTACAGATTCTCACATATATGTTACATAACATTATTTTATAACATTTTACAGATTCTCACAGATATGTTACATGAGATTATTTTATAACATTTTACAGATTCTCACAGATATGTTACATGAGATTATTTTATTACATTTTACAGATTCTCACATACAGGTTACATGAGATTATTTTATAACATTTTACAGATTCTCACATATATGTTACATGAGATTATTTTATAACGTTTTACAGATTCTCACATACAGGTTACATGACATTATTTTATAACATTTTACAGATTCTCACAGATATGTTACATGAGATTATTTTATTACATTTTACAGATTCTCACATTCAGGTTACATGAGATTATTTTATTACATTTTACAGATTCTCACAGATATGTTACATGACATTATTTTATAACATTTTACAGATTCTCACATACATGTTACATGAGATTATTTTATTACATTTTACAGATTCTCACCGATATGTTACATGAGATTATTTTATTACATTTTACAGATTCTCACATATATGTTACATGAGATAATTTTATTACATTTTACAGATTCTCACATACAGGTTACATGACATTATTTGATAACATTTTACAGATTCTCACATACAGGTTACATGACATTATTTTATTACATTTTTCAGATTCTCACAGATATGTTACATGAGATTATTTTATTACATTTTACAGATTCTCACATATATGTTACATGAGATTATTTTATAACATTTTACAGATTCTCACATACAGGTTACATGAGATTATTTTATTACATTTTACAGATTCTCACATATATCTTACATGAGATTATTTTATAACATTTTACAGATTCTCACATACAGGTTACATCAGATTATTTTATAACATTTTACAGATTCTCACATATATGTTACATGAGATTATTTTATAACATTTTACAGATTCTCACAGATATGTTACATGAGATTATTTTATAACATTTTACAGATTCTCACAGATATGTTACATGTGATTATTTTATAACATTTTACAGATTCTCACATATATGTTACATGAGATTATTTTATAACATTTTACAGATTCTCACAGATATGTTACATGAGATTATTTTATAACATTTTACAGATTCTCACATATATGTTACATGAGATTATTTTATAACATTTTACAGATTCTCACATATATGTTACATGAGATTATTTTATTACATTTTATGTTACATGAGATTATTTTATTACATTTTACAGATTCTCACATATATGTTACATGAGATTATTTTATTACATTTTATGTTACATGAGATTATTTTATAACATTTTACAGATTCTCACAGATATGTTACATGAGATTATTTTATTACATTTTACAGATTCTCACATATATGTTACATGAGATTATTTTATAACATTTTACAGATTCTCACATATATGTTACATGAGATTATTTTATAACATTTTACAGATTCTCACAGATATGTTACATGACATTATTTTATAACATTTTACAGATTCTCACAGATATGTTACATGACATTATTTTATTACATTTTACAGATTCTCACATATATGTTACATGAGATTATTTTATAACATTTTACAGATTCTCACAGATATGTTACATGAGATTATTTTATAACATTTTACAGATTCTCACAGATATGTTACATGAGATTATTTTATAACATTTTACAGATTCTCACATCTATGTTACATGAGATTATTTTATAACATTTTACAGATTCTCACAGATATGTTACATGAGATTATTTTATAACATTTTACAGATTCTCACATATATGTTACATGAGATTATTTTATTACATGTTACAGTTTCTCCCAGGCAAACACCCATAGCCAGAAACAGCCTATAACAAATACAGTCATCTCTTGCTTTTTTATTAAGATACTGAAAGTAATAAAAAAAAGTTGACAGATTTTGAAATGTGACAGCTCAGGCTGTTGAGAATTTTACATTTATCTTCCTGAAACCTTGATAACCTTGTCAAAGACAATTTTCTTAATAATTTGCAAGTTCATAGAGCAAGTGTATGTCACTCAAACGTGCTTTGTGCATTGTAGTTTTGGAATATAACATTTTTATCGACAACTTTATTTAAAAAAATGGTTTCCATTGCCCAACCTTTGTTTTTTAGTACCATGGACCTTTATAGCAGAATTATATATATATATATAAAAGTGCCAGCTCCTAGCGTTAATACTAAATGATAATAGGTATTAGAGAAATTCCCTAAATAATATATTTGGGATTAATCTAGTACACGGAAATCTAAGAAATCTAAGAAACTAAATACAAATTTAATGATATAACAAGTAGATTTTATCCAGCACCACCTATGTATGTGTTGCTATTAACCCGAAAACAACTGTAATTGTAATCAATTGTTAAATGTATCATATTGTGACTTATTTGCTGATTAAATTAGCTATATAGTAATTGTGTAGCAATTGGGGTACCCCACTGAGTATCTCTGAAATAGCAATAATCTGTGTAACTCTTTGTCTTATGTACTTATGAATATAAAATATCACATTTTGGTTTGCAGCCGTAAAATGTTCTCCCCTCTTTTCTGTGTAACAGTTGTTTTGGTTCAATACAGTTAGAATATGATTGCTTTGCGGCTAGATTACGAGTTTTGCGTTAGGCTTAAAAAGCAGCATTAGCCGGTCCTAACGCTGCTTTTTAACGCCCGCTGGTATTACGAGTCTTGCAGGTACAGGTGTACCGCTCACTTTTTTGGCCAGACTTGGAAATACCACAAATCCACTTACGTAAATTGCGTATCCTCTTTTTTCAATGGGATTTGCATAGCGCCGGTTTTACGAGTCTGCCAAAAAGTGAGCGGTACACCCTCTCCTGTCAAGACTGGTACCACATTTTAATGTCAGTAGTTAAGAGTTTTACACTACAACGCCGTAGCATAAAACTCTTAACTAAAGTGCTAAAAAGTACACTAACAACCATAAACTATCTATTAACCCCTAAACCGAGGCCTTCCCACATAGCAAACCCTAAAAGAAAATTAACCCCTAATCTGCCGAACCGGACATCACCGCCACTATAATAAATATATTAACCCCTAAACCACCGCACTCCCGCCTCGTAAACAATAGTTAAATATTATTAACCCCTAATTTGCCATCCCTAACATTGCATGTACATCAGACAAGTCTAATTGGTTTTAGAACTAATTAATATCCCTTTTACCGCTATTGTTTATCAACATTCAAACAGCAATTTGCAATCTGAGCTTTAGTCCACACACAACAAGCCACTGTCATTATGTTAGTATGAAGTGCATTCTACTACATTTGCTATCTGACTAAAACAATTAGGAACATATATGTAGCAGGCTTAGCCTTGAGATGACAGCAGGTGCATTTTATATTTTAAGAATAAGAAATTGCTTTCACAGTTGTCACAGGCATGTGAGACGAGACTCTCTGATATCGTATTGACAGATCCTTAATGCAGCCAGCGGAAAGAACTAACTGTACAGGAAAAGCGAGCAACGGGGTCACCCCCCAATACTGAAGAGCCGTAGGGCACATGTATAAGCTGTACAGGAAAGCTTCTGACAGTGTCACCCCCAATACTGAGGAGCCGCAGGGCACATGTATAAACTATACAGGAACAGCTAGCAACGAGGTCACCCCCAATACTAAGGAGCCACAGGGCACATGTATAAACTATACAGGAACAGCTACTGACCAGCGTCACCCCTAATACTAAGAAGCCGCAGGGCACATGTATAAAACTTTACAGGAACAGCTAGCAACAGGGTCACCCCCAATACTGAGGAGCCGCAGGGCACATGTATAAACTGCACAGGAACAGCTAGCAACAGGGTCACCCCCATACTGAGGAGCCGCAGGGCACATGTATAAACTGTACAGGAACAGCTAGCAACGGGGTCACCCCAATACTGAGGAGCCGCAGAGCACATGTATAAACTGTACAGGAACAGCTAGCAACGGGGTCACCCCCAATACTGAGGAGCCGCAGGGCACATGTATAAACTGTACAGGAACAGCTAGCAACAGGGTCACCCCCAATACTGAGGAGCCGCAGGGGCACATGTATAAACTGTACAGGAACAGCGAGCAACGGGGTCACCCCCAATACTGAGGAGCCGCAGGGCACATGTATAAACTTTACAGAAACAGCTACTGACAGGGTCACCCCCAATACTGAGGAGCCGCAGGGCACATGTATAAACTGTACAAGAACAGCTACTGACAGGGTTACCCCCAATACTGAGGAGCCGCAGGGCACATGTATAAACTGTACAGGAACAGCTAGCAACGGGGTCACCCCCAATACTGAGGAGCCACAGGGTACATGTATAAACTGTACAGGAAAAGCTAGCAACAGGGTCACCCCCAATACTGAGGAGCCGCAGGGCACATGTATAAAACTGTACAGGAAAAGCTAGCAACAGGGTCACCCCCAATACTGAGGAGCCGCAGGGCACATTTATAAACTGTACAGGAACAGCTAGCAACAGGGTCACCCCCATACTGAGGAGCCGCAGGGCACATGTATAAACTGTACAGGAAAAGCTAGCAACAGGGTCACCCCCCAATACTGAGGAGCCGCAGGGCACATGTATAAACTGTACAGGAACAAATAGCAACAGGGTCACCCCAATACTGAGGAGCCGCAGGGCACATTTATAAACTGTACACGAACAGCTAGCAACAGGGTCACCCCCAATACTAAGGAGCCACAGGGCACATGTATAAACTGTACAGGAACAGCTACTGATGGGGTCACCCCCAATACTGAGGAGCCGCAGGGCACAGGTATTAAAGTTATTAACCCCTAAATCTAAGTCTAAAACTAACACCCCCTTACTTAAAAATAATTAAAAGAAATCTAACTAAATATTCCTATCATTAACTAAATTATTCCTATTTAAAACTAAATACTTACCTGTAAAATAAACCCTAAGCTAGCTTAGGCCTAGATTTGGAGTTTGGCGGTAGCCGTGAAAAACCAGCGTTAGAGGCTCCTAACGCTGGTTTTAGGCTACCGCCGGTATTTGGAGTCATTCAAAAAGGGTCTAACGCTCACTTTTCAGCCGCGACTTTTCCATACCGCAGATCCCCTTACGTCAATTGCGTATCCTATCTTTTCAATGGGATCTTTCTAACTCCGGTATTTAGAGTCGTGGCTGAAGTGAGCGTTAGAAATCTAACGACAAAACTCCAGCCGCAGAAAAAAGTCAGTAGTTAAGAGCTTTCTGGGCTAACGCCGGTTTATAAACCTCTTAACTACTGTGCTCTAAAGTACACTAACACCCATAAACTACCTATGTACCCCTAAACCGAGGCCCCCCCACATCGCCGACACTCGATTAAATTTTTTTAACCCCTAATCTGCCGACCGCCACCTACGTTATACTTATGTACCCCTAATCTGCTGCCCCTAACACCGCCGACCCCTATATTATATTTATTAACCCCTAACCTTCCCCCCACAACGTCGCAGCCAGCTACCTACAATAATTAACCCCTAATCTGCCGACCGCAAAGAGCTGCCACCTACATTATAGTTATGTACCCCTAATCTGCTGCCCCTAACACCGCCGACCCCTATATTATATTTATTAACCCCTAATCTGCCCCCTCAACGTCGCCTCCACCTGCCTACACTTATTAACCCCTAATCTGCCGAGCGGACCGCACCGCTACTATAATAAAGTTATTAACCCCTAATCCGCCTCACTAACCCTATAATAAATAGTATTAACCCCTAATCTGCCCTCCCTAACATCGCCGACACCTAACTTCAATTATTAACCCCTAATCTGCCGACTGGAGCTCACCGCTATTCTAATAAATGTATTAACCCCTAAAGCTAAGTCTAACCCTAACACTAACACCCCCCCTAAATTAAATATAATTTTAATCTAACGAAATTAATTAACTCTTCTTAAATAAATTATTCCTATTTAAAGCTAAATACTTACCTGTAAAATAAATCCTAATATAGCTACAATATAAATTATATTTATATTATAGCTATTTTAGGATTAATATTTATTTTACAGGTAACTTTGTATTTATTTTAACCAGGTACAATAGCTATTAAATAGTTAAGAACTATTTAATAGCTAAAATAAACAGCTAAAAACTCTAAGCCCCCTAATAAAATAACAAAGACCCCCAAAATAAAAAAATGTCCTACCATATTCTAATTTACTAAAGTTCAAAGCTCTTTTACCTTACCAGCCCTGAACAGGGCCCTTTGCGGGGCATGCCCCAAGAAATTCATCTCTTTTTGCCTGTAAAAAAAACATACAATACCCCCCCCAACATTACAACCCACCACCCACATACCCCTAATCTAACCCAAACCCCCCCTTAAATAAACCTAACACTAAGCCCCTGAAGATCTCCCTACCTTGAGTCGTCTTCACCCAGCCCGAGCCAAATTCTTCATCCAAGCGGAGCAAGAAGAGGTCCTCCATCCGGTAGAAGTCTTCATCCAAGCGGGGCAAGAAGAGGTCCTCCATCCGGTAGAAGTCTTCATCCAAGCGGGGCAGAAGAGGTCTTCCATCCGATTGAAGTCTTCATCCAAGCGGCATCTTCTATCGTCATCCATCCGGAGCTGAGCGGCAGCATCCTGAAGACCTCCGACGCGGAACATCCATCCTGGCCGACGACTGAACGACGAATGACGGTTCCTTTAAATGACGTCATCCAAGATGGCGTCCCTCGAATTCCGATTGGCTGATAGGATTCTATCAGCCAATCGGAATTAAGGTAGGAATATTCTGATTGGCTGATGGAATCCTATCAGCCAATCGGAATTCGAGGGACGCCATCTTGGATGACGTCATTTAAAGGAACCGTCATTCGTCGTTCAGTCGTCGGCCAGGATGGATGTTCCGCGTCGGAGGTCTTCAGGATGCTGCCGCTCCGCTCCGGATGGATGACGATAGAAGATTCCGCTTGGATGAAGACTTCAATCGGATGGAAGACCTCTTCTGCCCCGCTTGGATGAAGACCTCTACCGGATGGAGGACCTCTTCTTGCTCGCTTGGATGAAGAATTTGGCTCGGCTGGGTGAAGACGACTCAAGGTAGGGAGATCTTCAGGGGCTTAGTGTTAGGTTTATTTAAGGGGGGTTTGGGTTAGATTAGGGGTATGTGGGTGGTGGGTTGTATGTTGGGGGGGGTATTGTATGTTTTTTTTTACAGGCAAAAGAGCTGAACTTCTTGGGCATGCCCCGCAAAGGGCCCTGTTCAGGGCTGGTAAGGTAAAAGAGCTTTGAACTTTAGTAATTTAGAATAGGGTAGGGCATTTTTTTATTTTGGGGGGCTCTTTGTTATTTTATTAGGGAGCTTAGAGTAGGTGTAATTAGTTTAAAATTGTTGTAATATATTTCTAATG
>NW_026510988.1:0-35000 GCF_027579735.1 Bombina bombina | reverse complement strand
ATTAAACCTAACACTACACTATCAATAAATAAATTAAATACAATTCCTACAAATAAATACAATGAAATAAAACTAACTAAAGTTCGAAAATAAAAAGATCTAAGTTACAAAAAATAAAAAAATATTTACCAAACATTAGAAATATATTACAACAATTTTAAACTAATTACACCTACTCTAAGCTCCCTAATAAAATAACAAAGCCCCCCCAAAATAAAAAAATGCCCTACCCTATTCTAAATTACTAAAGTTCAAAGCTATTTTACCTTACCAGCCCTGAACAGGGCCTTTGCGGGGCATGCCCCAAGAAGTTCAGCTCTTTTGCCTGTAAAAAAAAACATACAATACCCCCCCCAACATTACAACCCACCACCCACATACCCCTAATCTAACCCAAACCCCCTTAAATAAACCTAACACTAAGCCCCTGAAGATCTCCCTACCTTGAGTCGTCTTCACCCAGCCGAGCCAAATTCTTCATCCAAGCGGAGCAAGAAGAGGTCCCTCCATCCGGTAGAGGTCTTCATCCAAGCGGGGCAGAAGAGGTCATTCCATCCGATGAAGTCTTCATCCAAGCGGAATCTTCTATTCGTCATCCATCCGGAGCGGAGCGGCAGCATCCTGAAGACCTCCGACGCGGAACATCCATCCTGGCCGACGACTGAACGACGAATGACGGTTCCTTTAAATGATGTCATCCAAGATGGCGTCCCTCGAATTCCGATTGGCTGATAGGATTCCATCAGCCAATCAGAATATTCCTACCTTAATTCCGATTGGCTGATAGAATCCTATCAGCCAATCGGGAATTCGAGGGGACGCCATCTTGGATGACGTCATTTAAAGGAACCGTCATTCGTCGTTTCAGTCGTCGGCCAGGATGGATGTTCCGCGTCGGAGGTCTTCAGATGCTGCCGCTCAGCTCCGGATGGATGAACGATAGAAGATGCCGCTTGGATGAAGACTTCAATCGATGGAAGACCTCTTCTGCCCCGCTTGGATGAAGACTTCTACCGGATGGAGGACCTCTTCTTGCCCCGCTTGGATGAAGACTTCTACCGGATGGAGGACCTCTTCATGCTCCGCTTGGATGAAGAATTTGGCTCGGCTGGGTGAAGACGACTCAAGGTAGGGAGATCTTCAGGGGCTTAGTGTTAGGTTATTTAAGGGGGGTTTGGGTTAGATTAGGGGTATGTGGGTGGTGGGTTGTAATGTTGGGGGGGGTATTGTATGTTTTTTTTTACAGGCAAAAGAGATCGAATTTCTTGGGGCATGCCCCGCAAAGGGCCCTGTTCAGGGCTTGTAAGGTAAAAGAGCTTTGAACTTTAGTAAATTAGAATATGGTAGGGACATTTTTTTATTTTGGGGGTCTTTGTTATTTTATTAGGGGGCTTAGAGTTTTTAGCTGTTTATTTTAGCTATTAAATAGTTCTTAACTATTTAATAGCTATTGTACCTGTTAAAATAAATACAAAGTTACTGTAAAATAAATATTAATCCTAAAATAGCTATAATATAAATATAATTTATATTGTAGCTATATTAGGATTTATTTCTACAGGTAAGTATTTAGCTTTAAATAGGAATAATTTATTTAAGAAGAGTTAATTAATTTCGTTAGATTAAAATTATATTTAATTTAGGGGGGTGTTAGTGTTAGGGTTAGACCTTAGCTTTAGGGTTAATACATTTATTAGAATAGCGGTGAGCTCCAGTCGGCAGATTAGGGGTTAATAATTGAAGTTAGGTGTCGGCGATGTTAGGGAGGGCAGATTAGGGGTTAATAACTATTTATTCTAGGGTTACGTGAGGCGGATTAGGGGTTAATAACTTTATTATAGTAGCGGTGCGGTCCGCTCGGCAGATTAGGGGTTAATAAGTGTAGGCAGGTGGAGGCGACGTTGAGGGGGCAGATTAGGGGTTAATAAATATAATATAGGGGGTCGGCGGTGTTAGGGGCAGCAGATTAGGGGTACATAACTATAATGTAGGTGGCAGCTCTTTGCGGTCGGCAGATTAGGGGTTAATTATTGTAGGTAGCTGGCTGCGACGTTGTGGGGGGAAGGTTAGGGGTTAATAAATATAATATAGGGGTCGGCGGTGTTAGGGGCAGCAGATTAGGGGTACATAAGTATAACGTAAGGTGGCGGTCGGCAGATTAGGGGTTAAAAAAATTTAATCGAGTGTCGGCGATGTGGGGGTGCCTCGGTTTAGGGGTACATAGGTAGTTTATGGGGTGTTAGTGTACTTTAGAGCACAGTAGTTAAGAGGTTTATAAACCGGCCGTTAGCCCAGAAAGCTCTAACTACTGACTTTTTTCTGCGGCTGGAGTTTTGTCGTTAGATTTCTAACGCTCACTTCAGCCACGACTCTAAATACACGGAGTTAGAAAAGATCCCATTGAAAAGATAGGATACGCAATTGACGTAAGGGGATCTGCGGTATGGAAAAGTCGCGGCTGAAAAGTGAGCGTTAGACCCTTTTTTGAATGACTCCAAATACCGGCGGTAGCCTAAAACCAGCGTTAGAGGCTCCTAACGCTGGTTTTAGGCTACCGCCAAACTCCAAATCTAGGCCTAAGCTAGCTTAGGGTTTATTTTACAGGTAAGTATTTAGTTTTAAATAGGAATAATTTAGTTAATGATAGGAATATTAGTTAGATTTCTTTTAATTATTTTTAAGTAAGGGGGTGTTAGTTTTAGACTTAGATTTAGGGGTTAATAACTTTAATACCTGTGCCCTGCGGCTCCTCAGTATTGGGGTGACCCCATCAGTAGCTGATTCCTGTACAGTTTATACATGTGCCCTGTGGCTCCTTAGTATTGGGGGTGACCCTGTTGCTAGCTGTTCGTGTACAGTTTATAAAATGTGCCCTGCGGCTCCTCAGTATTGGGGTGACCCTGTTGCTATTTGTTCCTGTACAGTTTATACATGTGCCCTGCGGCTCCTCAGTATTGGGGGTGACCCTGTTGCTAGCTTTTCCTGTACAGTTTATACATGTGCCCTGTGGCTAGCTGTTCCTGTACAGTTTATACATGTGCCCTGCGGCTCCTCAGTATTGGGGGTGACCCTGTTGCTAGCTTTTCCTGTACAGTTTATACATGTGCCCTGCGGCTCCTCAGTATTGGGGGTGACCCTGTTGCTAGCTTTTCCTGTACAGTTTATACATGTACCCTGTGGCTCCTCAGTATTGGGGGTGACCCCGTTGCTAGCTGTTCCTGTACAGTTTATACATGTGCCCTGCGGCTCCTCAGTATTGGGGGTAACCCTGTCAGTAGCTGTTCTTGTACAGTTTATACATGTGCCCTGCGGCTCCTCAGTATTGGGGGTGACCCTGTCAGTAGCTGTTTCTGTAAAGTTTATACATGTGCCCTGCGGCTCCTCAGTATTGGGGGTGACCCCGTTGCTAGCTGTTCCTGTACAGTTTATACATGTGCCCTGCGGCTCCTCAGTATTGGGGGTGACCCCGTTGCTAGCTGTTCCTGTACAGTTTATACATGTGCCCTGCGGCTCCTCAGTATTGGGGGTGACCCCGTTGCTAGCTGTTCCTGTACAGTTTATACATGTGCTCTGCGGCTCCTCAGTATTGGGGGTGACCCCGTTGCTAGCTGTTCCTGTACAGTTTATACATGTGCCCTGCGGCTCCTCAGTATGGGGGTGACCCTGTTGCTAGCTGTTCCTGTGCAGTTTATACATGTGCCCTGCGGCTCCTCAGTATTGGGGGTGACCCTGTTGCTAGCTGTTCCTGTAAAGTTTATACATGTGCCCTGCGGCTTCTTAGTATTAGGGGTGACGCTGTCAGTAGCTGTTCCTGTATAGTTTATACATGTGCCCTGTGGCTCCTTAGTATTGGGGGTGACCTCGTTGCTAGCTGTTCCTGTATAGTTTATACATGTGCCCTGCGGCTCCTCAGTATTGGGGGTGACACTGTCAGAAGCTTTTCCTGTACAGCTTATACATGTGCCCTACGGCTCTTCAGTATTGGGGGTGACCCCGTTGCTCGCTTTTCCTGTACAGTTAGTTCTTTCCGCTGGCTGCATTAAGGATCTGTCAATACGATATCAGAGAGTCTCGTCTCACATGCCTGTGACAAACTGTGAAAGCAATTTCTTATTCTTAAAATATAAAATGCACCTGCTGTCATCTCCAAGGCTAAGCCCTGCTACATATATGTTCCTAATTGTTTTAGTCAGATAGCAAATGTAGTAGAATGCACTTCATACTAACATAATGACAGTGGCCTTGTTGTGTGTGGACTAAAGCTCAGATTGCAAATTGCTGTTTGAATGTTGATAAACAATAGCGGTAAAAGGGATATTAATTAGTTCTAAAAACCAATTAGACTTGTCTGATGTACATGCAATGTTAGGGATGGCAAATTAGGGGTTAATATATTTAACTATTGTTTACGAGGCGGGAGTGCGGTGGTTTAGGGGTTAATATATTTATTATAGTGGCGGTGATGTCCGGTTCGGCAGATTAGGGGTTAATTTTCTTTTAGGGTTTGCTATGTGGGAAGGCCTCGGTTTAGGGGTTAATAGATAGTTTATGGTTGTTAGTGTACTATTTAGCACTTTAGTTAAGAGTTTTATGCTACGGCGTTGTAGTGTAAAACTCTTAACTACTGACATTAAAATGTGGGTACCAGTCTTGACAGGAGAGGGTGTACCGCTCACTTTTTGGCAGACTCGTAAAACCGGCGCTATGCAAATCCCATTGAAAAAAGAGGATACGCAATTTATGTAAGTGGATTTGTGGTATTTCCAAGTCTGGCCAAAAAAGTGAGCGGTACACCTGTACCTGCAAGACTCGTAATACCAGCGGGCGTTAAAAAGCAGCGTTAGGACCGGCTAATGCTGCTTTTTAAGCCTAACGCAAAACTCGTAATCTAGCCGCAAAGCAATCATATTCTAACTGTATTGAACCAAAACAACTGTTACACAGAAAAGAGGGGAGAACATTTTACGGCTGCAAACCAAAATGTGATATTTTATATTCATAAGTACATAAGACAAAGAGTTACACAGATTATTGCTATTTCAGAGATACTCAGTGGGGTACCCCAATTGCTACACAATTACTATATAGCTAATTTAATCAGCAAATAAGTCACAATATGATACATTTAACAATTGATTACAATTACAGTTGTTTTCGGGTTAATAGCAACACATACATAGGTGGTGCTGGATAAAATCTACTTGTTATATCATTAAATTTGTATTTAGTTTCTTAGATTTCTTAGATTTCCGTGTACTAGATTAATCCCAAATATATTATTTAGGGAATTTCTCTAATACCTATTATCATTTAGTATTAACGCTAGGAGCTGGCACTTTTATATATATATATATAATTCTGCTATAAAGGTCCATGGTACTAAAAAACAAAGGTTGGGCAATGGAAACCATTTTTTTAAATAAAGTTGTCGATAAAAATGTTATATTCCAAAACTACAATGCACAAAGCACGTTTGAGTGACATACACTTGCTCTATGAACTTGCAAATTATTAAGAAAATTGTCTTTGACAAGGTTATCAAGGTTTCAGGAAGATAAATGTAAAATTCTCAACAGCCTGAGCTGTCACATTTCAAAAATCTGTCAACTTTTTTTTATTACTTTCAGTATCTTAATAAAAAAAGCAAGAGATGACTGTATTTGTTATAGGCTGTTTCTGGCTATGGGTGTTTGCCTGGGAGAAACTGTAACATGTAATAAAATAATCTCATGTAACATATATGTGAGAATCTGTAAAATGTTATAAAATAATCTCATGTAACATATCTGTGAGAATCTGTAAAATGTTATAAAATAATCTCATGTAACATAGATGTGAGAATCTGTAAAATGTTATAAAATAATCTCATGTAACATATCTGTGAGAATCTGTAAAATGTTATAAAATAATCTCATGTACATATCTGTGAGAATCTGTAAAATGTTATAAAATAATCTCATGTAACATATATGTGAGAATCTGTAAAATGTAATAAAATAATGTCATGTAACATATCTGTGAGAATCTGTAAAATGTTATAAAATAATGTCATGTAACATATCTGTGAGAATCTGTAAAATGTTATAAAATAATCTCATGTAACATATATGTGAGAATCTGTAAAATGTTATAAAATAATCTCATGTAACATATATGTGAGAATCTGTAAAATGTAATAAAATAATCTCATGTAACATATCTGTGAGAATCTGTAAAATGTTATAAAATAATCTCATGTAACATAAAATGTAATAAAATAATCTCATGTAACATATATGTGAGAATCTGTAAAATGTAATAAAATAATCTCATGTAACATAAAATGTAATAAAATAATCTCATGTAACATATATGTGAGAATCTGTAAAATGTTATAAAATAATGTCATGTAACATATATGTGAGAATCTGTAAAATGTTATAAAATAATCTCATGTAACATATCTGTGAGAATCTGTAAAATGTTATAAAATAATCTCATGTAACATATATGTGAGAATCTGTAAAATGTTATAAAATAATCACATGTAACATATCTGTGAGAATCTGTAAAATGTTATAAAATAATCTCATGTAACATATCTGTGAGAATCTGTAAAATGTTATAAAATAATCTCATGTAACATATCTGTGAGAATCTGTAAAATGTTATAAAATAATCTGATGTAACCTGTATGTGAGAATCTGTAAAATGTTATAAAATAATCTCATGTAAGATATATGTGAGAATCTGTAAAATGTAATAAAATAATCTCATGTAACCTGTATGTGAGAATCTGTAAAATGTTATAAAATAATCTCATGTAACATATATGTGAGAATCTGTAAAATGTAATAAAATAATCTCATGTAACATATCTGTGAGAATCTGAAAAATGTAATAAAATAATGTCATGTAACCTGTATGTGAGAATCTGTAAAATGTTATCAAATAATGTCATGTAACCTGTATGTGAGAATCTGTAAAATGTAATAAAATTATCTCATGTAACATATATGTGAGAATCTGTAAAATGTAATAAAATAATCTCATGTAACATATCGGTGAGAATCTGTAAAATGTAATAAAATAATCTCATGTAACATGTATGTGAGAATCTGTAAAATGTTATAAAATAATCGTCATGTAACATATCTGTGAGAATCTGTAAAATGTAATAAAATAATCTCATGTAACCTGTATGTGAGAATCTGTAAAATGTAATAAAATAATCTCATGTAACATATCTGTGAGAATCTGTAAAATGTTATAAAATAATCTCATGTAACCTGTATGTGAGAATCTGTAAAATGTTATAAAATAATCTCATGTAACATAGATGTGAGAATCTGTAAAATGTTATAAAATAATCTCATGTAACCTGTATGTGAGAATCTGTAAAATGTAATAAAATAATCTCATGTAACATATCTGTGAGAATCTGTAAAATGTTATAAAATAATCTCATGTAACATATCTGTGAGAATCTGTAAAATGTTATAAAATAATGTTATGTAACATATATGTGAGAATCTGTAAAATGTTATAAAATAATCTCATGTAACCTGTATGTGAGAATCTGTAAAATGTAATAAAATAATCTCATGTAACATATCTGTGAGAATCTGTAAAAATGTTATAAAATAATCTCATGTAACATATATGTGAGAATCTGTAAAATGTTATAAAATAATGTCATGTAACATATATGTGAGAATCTGTAAAATGTAATAAAATAATCTCATGTAACATATATGTGAGAATCTGTAAAATGTAATAAAATAATGTCATGTAACATATATGTGAGAATTTGTAAAATGTTATAAAATAATGTCATGTAACCTGTATGTGAGAATCTGAAAAATGTTATAAAAATAATGTCATGTAACATATCTGTGAGAAACTGTAACGTGTAATAAAATAATCTCATGTAACATATATGTGAGAATCTGAAAAATGTAATAAAATAATCTCATGTAACATATCTGTGAGAATCTGTAAAATGTTATAAAATAATGTCATGTAACCTGTATGTGAGAATCTGAAAAATGTTATAAAATAATGTCATGTCACATATCTGTGAGAATCTGTAAAATGTTATAAAATAATGTCATGTAACCTGTATGTGAGAATCTGTAAAATGTTATAAAATAATGTCATGTAACATATCTGTGAGAATCTGTAAAATGTTATAAAATAATGTCATGTAACCTGTATGTGAGAATCTGTAAAATGTTATAAAATAATGTCATGTAACATATCTGTGAGAATCTGTAAAATGTTATAAAATAATCTCATGTAACATATATGTGAGAATCTGTAAAATGTAATAAAATAATCTCATGTAACATATATGTGAGAATCTGTAAAAATTTTATAAAATAATCTCATGTAACATAGATGTGAGAATCTGTAAAATGTAATAAAATAATCTCATGTAACATATATGTGAGAATCTGTAAAATGTAATAAAATAATCTCATGTAACATATATGTGAGAATCTGTAAAATGTAATAAAATAATCTCATGTAACATATGGAGAATCTGTAAAATGTAATAAAATAATCTCATATAACATATATGTGAGAATCTGTAAAATGTAATAAAATAATCTCATGTAACATAGATGTGATAATCTGTAAAATGTAATAAAATAATCTCATGTAACCTGTATGTGAGAATCTGTAAAATGTAATAAAATAATCTCATTTAACCTGTATGTGAGAATATTTAAAATGTAATAAAATAATCTCATGTAACCTGTATGTGAGAATCTGTAAAATGTAATAAAATAATCTCATGTAACCTGTATGTGAGAATCTGTACAATGTAATAAAATAATCTCATGTAACCTGTATGTGAGAATCTGTAAAATGTTATAAAATAATCTCATGTAACCTGTATGTGAGAATCTGTAAAATGTAATAAAATAATCTCATGTAACCTGTATGTGAGAATCTGTACAATGTAATAAAATAATCTCATGTAACCTGTATCGTGAGAATCTGTAAAATGTTATAAAATAATCTCATGTAACCTGTATGTGAGAATCTGTAAAATGTTATAAAATAATGTCATGTAACATAGATGTGAGAATCTGTAAAATGTTATAAAATAATGTCATGTAACCTGTATGTGAGAATCTGTAAAATGTTATAAAATAATCTCATGTAACCTGTATGTGAGAATCTGTAAAATGTAATAAAATAATCTCATGTAACATATATGTGAGAATCTGTAAAATGTAATAAAATAATGTCATGTAACATATCTGTGAGAATCTGTAAAATGTTATAACATAATGTCATGTAACCTGTATGTGAGAATCTGAAAAATGTTATAAAATAATGTCATGTAACATATCTGTGAGAATCTGTAAAATGTTATAAAATAATCTCATGTAACATATATGTGAGAATCTGTAAAATGTAATAAAATAATCTCATGTAACATATATGTGAGAATCTGTAAAATGTTATAAAATAATCTCATGTAACATATATGTGAGAATCTGTAAAATGTAATAAAATAATCTCATGTAACATATATGTGAGAATCTGTAAAATGTTAAAAAATAATCTCATGTAACATATATGTGAGAATCTGTAAAATGTAATAAAATAATCTCATGTAACCTGTATGTGAGAATCTGTAAAATGTAATAAAATAATCTCATGTAACATATGGAGAATCTGTAAAATGTAATAAAATAATCTCATATATCATATATGTGAGAATCTGTAAAATGTAATAAAATAATATCATGTAACATAGATGTGAGAATCTGTAAAATGTAATAAAATAATCTCATGTAACCTGTATGTGAGAATCTGTAAAATGTAATAAAATAATCTCATGTAACCTGTATGTGAGAATCTGTAAAATGTAATAAAATAATCTCATGTAACCTGTATGTGAGAATCTGTAAAATGTAATAAAATAATCTCATGTAACCTGTATGTGAGAATCTGTAAAATGTAATAAAATAATCTCATGTAACCTGTATGTGAGAATCTGTACAATGTAATAAAATAATCTCATGTAACCTGTATGTGAGAATCTGTAAAATGTAATAAAATAATCTCATGTAACCTGTATGTGAGAATCTGTACAATGTAATAAAATAATCTCATGTAACCTGTATGTGAGAATCTGTAAAATGTTATAAAATAATCTCATGTAACCTGTATGTGAGAATCTGTAAAATGTTATAAAATAATCTCATGTAACATATATGTGAGAATCTGAAAAAATGTAATAAAATAATCTCATGTAAAATGTATGTGAGAATCTGTGAAATGTAATAAAATAATCTCAGGTAACATAGATGTGAGAATCTGTAAAATGTAATAAAATAATCTCATGTAACATAAAATGTAATAAAATAATCTCATGTAACATATATGTGAGAATCTGTAAAATGTAATAAAATAATCTCATGTAACATAGATGAGAGAATCTGTAAAATGTAATAAAATTATCTCATGTAATATAAAATGTAATAAAATAATCTCATGTAACATATATGTGAGAATCTGTAAAATGTAATAAAATAATCTCATATAACATATATGTGAGAATTTGTAAAATGTAATAAAATAATCTCATGTAACATATATGTGAGAATTTGTAAAATGTAATAAAATAATGTCATGTAACCTGTATGTGAGAATCTGTAAAATTTAATAAAATAATCTCATGTAACATATCTGTGAGAATCTGTAAAATGTAATAAAATAATCTCATGTAACATATCTGTGAGAATCTGTAAAATGTTATAAAATAATGTCATGTAACATATCTGTGAGAATCT
This sequence comes from Bombina bombina, assembly GCF_027579735.1. Classification (NCBI taxonomy): domain Eukaryota; kingdom Metazoa; phylum Chordata; class Amphibia; order Anura; family Bombinatoridae; genus Bombina; species Bombina bombina. The sequence goes on along the minus strand of NW_026510988.1, from coordinate 24,207 downwards.
GTAAAATGTTATAAAATAATGTCATGTAACATAGATGTGAGAATCTGTAAAATGTAATAAAATAATCTCATGTAAAATGTATGTGAGAATCTGTAAAATGTTATAAAATAATGTCATGTAACATATCTGTGAGAATCTGTAAAATGTTATAAAATAATTTCATGTAACATAGATGTGAGAATCTGTAAAATGTTATAAAATAATCTCATGTAACATAGATGTGAGAATCTGTAAAATGTAATAAAATAATCTCATGTAACATATATGTGAGAATCTGTAAAATGTTATAAAATAATCTCATGTAACATATGTGAGAATCTGAAAAATATAATAAAATAATCTCATGTAAAATGTATGTGAGAATCTGTAAAATGTAATAAAATTATCTCATGTAACATAGATGTGAGAATCTGTAAAATGTAATAAAATAATCTCATGTAACATAAAATGTAATAAAATAATCTCATGTAACATATATGTGAGAATCTGTAAAATGTAATAAAATAATGTCATGTAACATATCTGTGAGAATCTGTAAAATGTTATAAAATAATGTCATGTAACCTGTATGTGAGAATCTGAAAAATGTTATAAAATAATGTCATGTAACATATCTGTGAGAATCTGTAAAATGTTATAAAATAATGTCATGTAACATAGATGTGAGAATCTGTAAAATGTAATAAAATAATCTCATGTAAAATGTATGTGAGAATCTGTAAAATGTTATAAAATAATGTCATGTAACATATCTGTGAGAATCTGTAAAATGTTATAAAATAATTTCATGTAACATAGATGTGAGAATCTGTAAAATGTTATAAAATAATCTCATGTAACATAGATGTGAGAATCTGTAAAATGTAATAAAATAATCTCATGTAACATATATGTGAGAATCTGTAAAATGTTATAAAATAATCTCATGTAACATATGTGAGAATCTGAAAAATATAATAAAATAATCTCATGTAAAATGTATGTGAGAATCTGTAAAATGTAATAAAATTATCTCATGTAACATAGATGTGAGAATCTGTAAAATGTAATAAAATAATCTCATGTAACATAAAATGTAATAAAATAATCTCATGTAACATATATGTGAGAATCTGTAAAATGTAATAAAATAATGTCATGTAACATATCTGTGAGAATCTGTAAAATGTTATAAAATAATGTCATGTAACCTGTATGTGAGAATCTGAAAAATGTTATAAAATAATGTCATGTAACATATCTGTGAGAATCTGTAAAATGTTATAAAATAATCTCATGTAACATATATGTGAGAATCTGTAAAATGTAATAAAATAATCTCATGTAACATATATGTGAGAATCTGTAAAATGTTATAAAATAATCTCATGTAACATATATGTGAGAATCTGTAAAATGTAATAAAATAATCTCATGTAACATATGGAGAATCTGTAAAATGTAATAAAATAATCTCATATATCATATATGTGAGAATCTGTAAAATGTAATAAAATAATATCATGTAACATAGATGTGAGAATCTGTAAAATGTAATAAAATAATCTCATGTAACCTGTATGTGAGAATCTATAAAATGTAATAAAATAATCTCATGTAACCTGTATGTGAGAATCTGTAAAATGTAATAAAATAATCTCATGTAACCTGTATGTGAGAATCTGTAAAATGTAATAAAATAATCTCATGTAACCTGTATGTGAGAATCTGTACAATGTAATAAAATAATCTCATGTAACCTGTATGTGAGAATCTGTAAAATGTTATAAAATAATCTCATGTAACCTGTATGTGAGAATCTCTAAAATTTTATAAAATAATCTCATGTAACATATATGTGAGAATCTGAAAAATGTAATAAAATAATCTCATGTGAAATGTATGTGAGAATCTGTGAAATGTAATAAAATAATATCATGTAACATAGATGTGAGAATCTGTAAAATGTAATAAAATAATATCATGTAACATAGATGTGAGAATCTGTAAAATGTAATAAAATAATCTCATGTAACCTGTATGTGAGAATCTGTAAAATGTAATAAAATAATCTCATGTAACCTGTATGTGAGAATCTGTACAATGTAATAAAATAATCTCATGTAACCTGTATGTGAGAATCTGTAAAATGTTATAAAATGATCTTATGTAACCTGTATGTGAGAATCTGTAAAATGTTATAAAATAATCTCATGTAACATATATGTGAGAATCTGAAAAATGTAATAAAATAATCTCATGTAAAATGTATGTGAGAATCTGTGAAATGTAATAAAATAATCTCATGTAACATAGATGTGAGAATCTGTAAAATGTAATAAAATAATCTCATGTAACATAAAATGTAATAAAATAATCTCATGTAACATATATGTGAGAATCTGTAAAATGTAATAAAATAATCTCATGTAACATAGATGAGAGAATCTGTAAAATGTAATAAAATTATCTCATGTAATATAAAATGTAATAAAATAATCTCATGTAACATATATGTGAGAATCTGTAAAATGTAATAAAATAATCTCATGTAACATATATGTGAGAATTTGTAAAATGTAATAAAATAATCTCATGTAACATATATGTGAGAATTTGTAAAATGTAATAAAATAATCTCATGTAACCTGTATGTGAGAATCTGTAAAATTTAATAAAATAATCTCATGTAACATATCTGTGAGAATCTGTAAAATGTTATAAAATAATGTCATGTAACATATCTGTGAGAATCTGTAAAATGTTATAAAATAATGTCATGTAACATAGATGTGAGAATCTGTAAAATGTAATAAAATAATCTCATGTAAAATGTATGTGAGAATCTGTAAAATGTTATAAAATAATGTCATGTAACATATCTGTGAGAATCTGTAAAATGTAATAAAATAATGTCATGTAACATAGATGTGAGAATCTGTAAAATGTTATAAAATAATCTCATGTAACATATATGTGAGAATCTGAAAAATGTAATAAAATAATCTCATGTAAAATGTATGTGAGAATCTGTGAAATGTAATAAAATAATCTCATGTAACATAGATGTGAGAATCTGTAAAATGTAATAAAATAATCTCATGTAACATAAAATGTAATAAAATAATCTCATGTAACATATATGTGAGAATCTGTAAAATGTAATAAAATAATCTCATGTAACATAGATGAGAGAATCTGTAAAATGTAATAAAATGATCTCATGTAATATAAAATGTTATAAAATAATCTCATGTAACATATATGTGAGAATCTGTAAAATGTAATAAAATAATCTCATGTAACATATATGTGAGAATTTGTAAAATGTAATAAAATAATCTCATGTAACATATATGTGAGAATTTGTAAAATGTAATAAAATAATCTCATGTAACCTGTATGTGAGAATCTGTAAAATTTAATAAAATAATCTCATGTAACATATCTGTGAGAATCTGTAAAATGTTATAAAATAATGTCATGTAACATATCTGTGAGAATCTGTAAAATGTTATAAAATAATGTCATGTAACATAGATGTGAGAATCTGTAAAATGTAATAAAATAATCTCATGTAAAATGTATGTGAGAATCTGTAAAATGTTATAAAATAATGTCATGTAACATATCTGTGAGAATCTGTAAAATGTAATAAAATAATGTCATGTAACATAGATGTGAGAATCTGTAAAATGTTATAAAATAATGTCATGTAACATATCTGTGAGAATCTGTAAAATGTTATAAAATAATGTCATGTAACATAGATGTGAGAACCTGTAAAATGTTATAAAATAATCTCATGTAACAAAGATGTGAGAATCTGTAAAATGTAATAAAATAATCTCATGTAACATATATGTGAGAATCTGTAAAATGTTATAAAATAATCTCATGTAACATATATGTGAGAATCTGAAAAGTATAATAAAATAATCTCATGTAAAATATATGTGAGAATCTGTAAAATGTAATAACATTATCTCATGTAACATAAAATGTAATAAAATAATCTCATGTAACATATATGTGAGAATCTGTAAAATGTAATAAAATAATCTCATGTAACATAAAATGTAATAAAATAATCTCATGTAACATATATGTGAGAATCTGTAAAATGTAATAAAATAATCTCATGTAACATATATGTGAGAATCTGTAAAATGTAATAAAATAATGTCATGTAACATATATGTGAGAATCTGTAAAAATCATTTCAGAACTTTTTCCACCTTTAATGTGACCTATAAACTGTTCAACTCAATTGAAAAACAAACTGAAATCTTTTAGGTGGAGGGAAGTAAAATAAAACAATAAAATAATATGGTTGCATAAGTATGCACACCCGTAAACTAAGACTTTGTTGAAGCATCTTTTTATTTTATTACAGCACTCAGTCTTTTTGGGTATGAGTCTATAAGCATGGCACATCTTGACACTCTTCTTTGCAAAAACACTCTAAATCTGTCAAATTGCGAGGGCATCTCCTGTGCACAGCCCTCTTCAGATCACCCCACAGATTTTCAATCAGATTCAGGTCTGGGCTCTGGCTGGGCCATTCCAAAACTTTAATCTTCTTCTGGTGAAGCCATTCCTTTGTTGATCTGGATGCATGCTTTGGGTCATTGTCATAATGAAAGATGAAGTTCTCCTTCATGCTCAGCTTTCTAGCAGAAGCCTGAAGGTTTTGTGCCAATATTGTCTGGTATTTGGAACTGTTCATTATTCCCTCTAGCTTAACTAAGGCCCCAGTTCCAGCTGAAGAAAAACAGACCCAAAGCATGATGCTGTCACCTGACATTTTAACAGGGGTTTGTAGACTTTTTATATTCACTGTAGATATATAATATATATCAAATGGACCCAAATAAACATTGAGTAGATTGTGTACAAGCAGTAAACGTTCTGTAAATAATAATCTCTCCTTAGTCACAGGGCAAGGTTACGAGTGGCGAGCTAAATGTTGAGCACAAGTAAAAAGGGGTTTATCGCGGCTTTTTGCCCGCATTGGAAGTAGCACGCATATTATAAGTTGAAAGTAACCACTTTCACTTTAGCTCAATTGAATTAACTCGCGTGTTGAGTTAGCAAGACTTCAGAGCTCTGGTTAACTGTTACACTCGACTAAAAATGTTGCAGAAAACACATCAAAATTACTTTTAAAAGTACAGTTACGCTCATAATAACACTGTTTAAAAAAATCAGTTAAAAAAATATTGCATAAAAAATTGCAAGGACTCAAAGACATGAGGTCTTAGGTGTTAGAAAACCCCCCATAGAGATGCATACATATACATGTCTAAATATTTATATGTATGTATAATATATATATATATATGTGTGTGTGTGTGTAAAGATATATTTATATGTGTATTTATGTATTTACAGACATATATACACATATAAACACATAAATACATACAGTATCTCACAAAAGTGAATACACCCCTCACATTTTTGTAAATATTTTATTATATCTTTTCATGTGACAACACTGAAGAAATGACACTTTGCTACAATATAAAGTAGTGAGTGTTCAGCCTGTATAACAGTGTAAATTTGCTGTCCCATCAAAACAACTCAACACACAGCCATTAATATCTAAACCGTTGGCAACCCAAAGTGAGTACACCCCTAAGTGGAAATGTCCAAATTGGGCCCAATTAGGCATTTTCCCTCCCCGGTATCATGTGACTCGTTAGTGTTACAAGGTCTCAGGTCTAAATGGGGAGCAGGTGTGTTAAGTTTGATGTTATCGCTCTCACACTCTCTCATACTGGTCACTGGAACTGGAAGTTCAACACGGCACCTCATAGCAAAGAACCCTCTGAGGATCTGAAAAAAGAATTGTTGCTCTACATAAAGATGGCCTAGGCTATAAGAAGATTGCCAAGACCCTGAAACTGAGCTGCAGCATAGTGGGCAAGACCATACAGCGGTTTCACAGGACAGGTTCCACTCAGAACAGGCCTCACCATGGTCGACCAAAGAAGTTGAGTGCATGTGCTCAGCGTCATATCCAGATGTTGACTTTGGGAAATTGACATATGAGTGCTGCCAGCATTGCTGCAGAGGTTGAAGGGGTGGGGGGTCAGCCTGTCAGTGCTCAGACCATACGCCGTACACTGCATCATATTGGTCTGCATGGCTGTTGTCCCAGAAGGAGGCCTCTTTTGAAGATAATGCACAAGAAAGCCTGCAAACAGTTTGCTGAAGACAAGCAGACTAAGGACATGGATTACTGGATCCATGTCCTGTGGTTCGATGAGACCAAGATAAACTTATTTGGTTCAGATGGTGTCAAGCGTGTGTGGCAGCAACCAGGTGAGGTGTACAAAGACAAGTGTGTCTTGCCTACAGTCAACCATGGTGGTGGGAGTGTCATGGTCTGGGCCTGCATGAATGCTGCCGGCACTGGGGGGTATAGTTCATTGAGGGATCCATGAATGCCAACATGTACTGTGACATACTGAAGCAGAGCATGATCCCCTCCCTTCGGAGACTGGGCCAGAGGGCAGTATTCCAACATGATAACGACCCCAAGCACACCTCCAAGACAACCACTGCCTTGCTAAAGAAGCTGAGGGTAAAGGTGATGGATTGGCCAAGCATGTCTCCAGACCTAACCCCTATTGAGCATCTGTGGGGCATCCTCAAACGGAAGGTGGGGGAGTGCAAGGTCTCTAACATCCACCAGCTCCGTGGTGTCGTCATGGAGGAGTGGAAGAGGACTCCAGTGGCAACCTGTGAAGCTCTGGTGAACTCCATACCCCAGAGTGTTAAGGCAGTGCTGGAAAATAATGGTGACCACACAAAATATTGACACTTTGGGTCCAATTTGGACATTTTTACTTAGGGGTGTACTCACTTTTGTTGCCAACGGTTTAGACATTAATGGCTGTGTGTTGAGATATTTTGAGGGGACAGCAAATTTACACTGTTATACAGGTTGTACACTCACTACTTTACATTGTAACAAAGTGTCATTTCTTCAGTGTTGTCACATGAAAGATATAATAAAATATTTACAAAAATGTGAGGGGTGTACTCACTTTTGTGAGATACTGTATGTTACGGTATCAACAGTGTACCAAGGGTTAACACCAGATGAACAATGTCCTGAATAGGGAATCAGCAACTCACAACCCAGCCAGTTTTCAGGTTTAAAACAGAATGACATTTATTAAAGGCTATGCCTAGTATTTATGCAGGTCTGACCCCAGATGGGGGGTTGAAAGAATGTTGTACATTAGATGGAGGGAACACGCCCTTTGACATGATACAATAGAATACCTTGCTCAAGCTGATAACAACTTAAACACAAGACACACACTTGGCTTTTCTTATCACTGAGGCGTCTGCTCTCTAGATGTGATTAAACAATGGAATGTTTATTACTTAAACGTAATTATAGCACACAATAGTTAAGGCCAGCAAACCTGTCTTTTAGAAAACAGCTTCTCAAAGCTACACAAGGTCAATTCTTTTAGTTCTGACCACAGGGTCTGTCACACTGTATGTACACATATATAGAACATAAAGAAAGTATTATGCCAGCACTCTCCAAAATGTATAAAAAGTCAAATCTTTACTTGTCACAAGGTTAAAACGTTGAAAACACACCTGACACATTTCGGCATTGCTGCCTTAATCATAAGCGTGCTTTCATATTAAAATCAACAACATTTATAACACCCACTGATTTACTATAGGTTGTTCCAGATCATGTGACTAGGTAACAAGATTTGGTTGTTTAAAGGTGGACAGAAGTAAATACCATAGAGACGGGCACCATAGCAAATGTAAAGGTACAAAATGAATAAAATATACATTTAGATAATGATTATATATTAATTATATTTGTAAGGCTGAAAAACACACAACCAAGCAACAACTGTTAGTTCATGACTACAATGTCTAAAATGTAAGTGTAAATACTAAAGTAAGTGTAAATGCTAAAGTAAGTGTAAATACTAAAGTAAGTGTAAATGCTAAAGTAAGTGTAAATACTAAAGTAAGTGTAAATGCTAAAGTAAGTGTAAATGCTAAAGTAAGTGTAAATACTAAAGTAAGTGTAAATGCTAAAGTAAGTGTAAATACTAAAGTAAGTGTAAATACTAAAGTAAGTGTAAATGCTAAAGTAAGTGTAAATACTAAAGTAAGTGTAAATACTAAAGTAAGTGTAAATACTAAAGTAAGTGTAAATACTAAAGTAAGTGTAAATACTAAAGTAAGTGTAAATGCTAAAGTAAGTGTAAATACTAAAGTAAGTGTAAATACTAAAGTAAGTGTAAATGCTAAAGTAAGTGTAAATACTAAAGTAAGTGTAAATACTAAAGTAAGTGTAAATACTTTTGTAGAAGACTAAAGTAAGTGTAAATACTAAAGTAAGTGTAAATACTAAAGTAAGTATAAATACTAAAGTAAGTGTAAATGCTAAAGTAAGTGTAAATACTTTTGTAGAAGACTAAAGTAAGTGTAAATACTAAAGTAAGTGTAAATACTAAAGTAAGTGTAAATACTAAAGTAAGTGTAAATGCTAAAGTAAGTGTAAATACTTTTGTAGAAGACTAAAGTAAGTGTAAATGCTAAAGTAAGTGTAAATACTAAAGTAAGTATAAATACTAAAGTAAGTATAAATACTAAAGTAAGTGTAAATGCTAAAGTAAGTGTAAATACTTTTGTAGAAGACTAAAGTAAGTGTAAATACTAAAGTAAGTGTAAATACTAAAGTAAGTGTAAATACTTTTGTAGAAGACTAAAGTAAGTGTAAATACTAAAGTAAGTGTAAATACTAAAGTAAGTATAAATACTTTTGTAGAAGACTAAAGTAAGTGTAAATGCTAAAGTAAGTGTAAATGCTAAAGTAAGTGTAAATACTAAAGTAAGTGTAAATACTAAAGTAAGTGTAAATACTAAAGTAAGTGTAAATACTTTTGTAGAAGACTAAAGTAAGTGTAAATACTAAAGTAAGTGTAAATACTAAAGTAAGTGTAAATACTTTTGTAGAAGACTAAAGTAAGTGTAAATACTAAAGTAAGTGTAAATACTAAAGTAAGTGTAAATACTAAAGTAAGTGTAAATACTAAAGTAAGTGTAAATACTTTTGTAGAAGACTAAAGTAAGTGTAAATACTAAAGTAAGTGTAAATACTAAAGTAAGTGTAAATACTAAAGTAAGTGTAAATACTAAAGTAAGTGTAAATACTTTTGTAGAAGACTAAAGTAAGTGTAAATACTAAAGTAAGTGTAAATACTTTTGTAGAAGACTAAAGTAAGTGTAAATACTAAAGTAAGTGTAAATGCTAAAGTAAGTGTAAATACTTTTGTAGAAGACTAAAGTAAGTGTAAATACTAAAGTAAGTGTAAATGCTAAAGTAAGTGTAAATACTAAAGTAAGTGTAAATGCTAAAGTAAGTGTAAATGCTAAAGTAAGTGTAAATACTAAAGTAAGTGTAAATACTAAAGTAAGTGTAAATGCTAAAGTAAGTGTAAATACTAAAGTAAGTGTAAATACTAAAGTAAGTGTAAATACTTTTGTAGAAGACTAAAGTAAGTGTAAATACTAAAGTAAGTGTAAATACTAAAGTAAGTGTAAATACTAAAGTAAGTGTAAATGCTAAAGTAAGTGTAAATGCTAAAGTAAGTGTAAATGCTAAAGTAAGTGTAAATGCTAAAGTAAGTGTAAATACTAAAGTAAGTGTAAATGCTAAAGTAAGTGTAAATACTAAAGTAAGTGTAAATACTAAAGTAAGTGTAAATGCTAAAGTAAGTGTAAATACTAAAGTAAGTGTAAATACTAAAGTAAGTGTAAATACTAAAGTAAGTGTAAATACTTTTGTAGAAGACTAAAGTAAGTGTAAATACTAAAGTAAGTGTAAATACTAAAGTAAGTGTAAATACTTTTGTAGAAGACTAAAGTAAGTGTAAATACTAAAGTAAGTGTAAATACTAAAGTAAGTGTAAATACTTTTGTAGAAGACTAAAGTAAGTGTAAATACTAAAGTAAGTGTAAATACTTTTGTAGAAGACTAAAGTAAGTGTAAATACTAAAGTAAGTGTAAATACTAAAGTAAGTGTAAATACTAAAGTAAGTGTAAATACTAAAGTAAGTGTAAATACTTTTGTAGAAGACTAAAGTAAGTGTAAATGCTAAAGTAAGTGTAAATACTTTTGTAGAAGACTAAAGTAAGTGTAAATACTAAAGTAAGTGTAAATACTAAAGTAAGTGTAAATACTAAAGTAAGTGTAAATACTTTTGTAGAAGACTAAAGTAAGTGTAAATGCTAAAGTAAGTGTAAATACTTTTGTAGAATACTAAAGTAAGTGTAAATACTAAAGTAAGTGTAAATACTAAAGTAAGTGTAAATACTAAAGTAAGTGTAAATACTTTTGTAGAATACTAAAGTAAGTGTAAATGCTAAAGTAAGTGTAAATACTAAAGTAAGTGTAAATACTAAAGTAAGTGTAAATACTAAAGTAAGTGTAAATACTTTTGTAGAAGACTAAAGTAAGTGTAAATACTAAAGTAAGTGTAAATACTAAAGTAAGTGTAAATACTAAAGTAAGTGTAAATACTTTTGTAGAAGACTAAAGTAAGTGTAAATACTAAAGTAAGTGTAAATACTTTTGTAGAAGACTAAAGTAAGTGTAAATACTAAAGTAAGTGTAAATACTAAAGTAAGTGTAAATACTTTTGTAGAATACTAAAGTAAGTGTAAATACTAAAGTAAGTGTAAATACTTTTGTAGAAGACTAAAGTAAGTGTAAATACTAAAGTAAGTGTAAATGCTAAAGTAAGTGTAAATACTAAAGTAAGTGTAAATACTAAAGTAAGTGTAAATACTTTTGTAGAAGACTAAAGTAAGTGTAAATACTAAAGTAAGTGTAAATGCTAAAGTAAGTGTAATACTAAAGTAAGTGTAAATGCTAAAGTAAGTGTAAATACTAAAGTAAGTGTAAATGCTAAAGTAAGTGTAAATACTAAAGTAAGTGTAAATACTAAAGTAAGTGTAAATACTAAAGTAAGTGTAAATGCTAAAGTAAGTGTAAATGCTAAAGTAAGTGTAAATACTTTTGTAGAAGACTAAAGTAAGTGTAAATACTAAAGTAAGTGTAAATACTTTTGTAGAAGACTAAAGTAAGTGTAAATACTAAAGTAAGTGTAAATACTTTTGTAGAATACTAAAGTAAGTGTAAATACTAAAGTAAGTGTAAATACTTTTGTAGAATACTAAAGTAAGTGTAAATACTAAAGTAAGTGTAAATACTTTTGTAGAAGACTAAAGTAAGTGTAAATACTAAAGTAAGTGTAAATGCTAAAGTAAGTGTAAATGCTAAAGTAAGTGTAAATACTTTTGTAGAATACTAAAGTAAGTGTAAATACTAAAGTAAGTGTAAATACTTTTGTAGAAGACTAAAGTAAGTGTAAATACTAAAGTAAGTGTAAATGCTAAAGTAAGTGTAAATGCTAAAGTAAGTGTAAATACTAAAGTAAGTGTAAATACTAAAGTAAGTGTAAATACTAAAGTAAGTGTAAATACTTTTGTAGAAGACTAAAGTAAGTGTAAATACTAAAGTAAGTGTAAATACTTTTGTAGAATACTAAAGTAAGTGTAAATACTTTTGTAGAAGACTAAAGTAAGTGTAAATACTAAAGTAAGTGTAAATACTAAAGTAAGTGTAAATACTTTTGTAGAATACTAAAGTAAGTGTAAATACTTTTGTAGAATACTAAAGTAAGTGTAAATACTTTTGTAGAATACTAAAGTAAGTGTAAATACTAAAGTAAGTGTAAATACTTTTGTAGAATACTAAAGTAAGTGTAAATACTAAAGTAAGTGTAAATGCTAAAGTAAGTGTAAATACTAAAGTAAGTGTAAATACTAAAGTAAGTGTAAATACTAAAGTAAGTGTAAATGCTAAAGTAAGTGTAAATGCTAAAGTAAGTGTAAATACTAAAGTAAGTGTAAATGCTAAAGTAAGTGTAAATACTAAAGTAAGTGTAAATACTAAAGTAAGTGTAAATGCTAAAGTAAGTGTAAATACTAAAGTAAGTGTAAATACTAAAGTAAGTGTAAATACTAAAGTAAGTGTAAATACTAAAGTAAGTGTAAATACTAAAGTAAGTGTAAATGCTAAAGTAAGTGTAAATACTAAAGTAAGTGTAAATACTAAAGTAAGTGTAAATGCTAAAGTAAGTGTAAATACTAAAGTAAGTGTAAATTACTAAAGTAAGTGTAAATACTTTTGTAGAAGACTAAAGTAAGTGTAAATACTAAAGTAAGTGTAAATACTAAAGTAAGTATAAATACTAAAGTAAGTGTAAATGCTAAAGTAAGTGTAAATACTTTTGTAGAAGACTAAAGTAAGTGTAAATACTAAAGTAAGTGTAAATACTAAAGTAAGTATAAATACTAAAGTAAGTGTAAATGCTAAAGTAAGTGTAAATACTTTTGTAGAAGACTAAAGTAAGTGTAAATGCTAAAGTAAGTGTAAATACTAAAGTAAGTATAAAATACTAAAGTAAGTATAAATACTAAAGTAAGTGTAAATGCTAAAGTAAGTGTAAATACTTTTGTAGAAGACTAAAGTAAGTGTAAATACTAAAGTAAGTGTAAATACTAAAGTAAGTGTAAATACTTTTGTAGAAGACTAAAGTAAGTGTAAATACTAAAGTAAGTGTAAATACTAAAGTAAGTATAAATACTTTTGTAGAAGACTAAAGTAAGTGTAAATGCTAAAGTAAGTGTAAATGCTAAAGTAAGTGTAAATACTAAAGTAAGTGTAAATACTAAAGTAAGTGTAAATACTAAAGTAAGTGTAAATACTTTGTAGAAGACTAAAGTAAGTGTAAATACTAAAGTAAGTGGAAATACTAAAGTAAGTGTAAATACTTTTGTAGAAGACTAAAGTAAGTGTAAATACTAAAGTAAGTGTAAATACTAAAGTAAGTGTAAATACTAAAGTAAGTGTAATACTAAAGTAAGTGTAAATACTTTTGTAGAAGACTAAAGTAAGTGTAAATACTAAAGTAAGTGTAAATACTAAAGTAAGTATAAATACTAAAGTAAGTGTAAATGCTAAAGTAAGTGTAAATGCTTTTGTAGAAGACTAAAGTAAGTGTAAATACTAAAGTAAGTGTAAATACTTTTGTAGAAGACTAAAGTAAGTGTAAATACTAAAGTAAGTGTAAATACTAAAGTAAGTGTAAATACTTTTGTAGAAGACTAAAGTAAGTGTAAATACTAAAGTAAGTGTAAATGCTAAAGTAAGTGTAAATACTAAAGTAAGTGTAAATACTAAAGTAAGTGTAAATGCTAAAGTAAGTGTAAATACTAAAGTAAGTGTAAATACTAAAGTAAGTGTAAATAGCTAAAGTAAGTGTAAATACTAAAGTAAGTGTAAATACTAAAGTAAGTGTAAATACTTTTGTAGAAGACTAAAGTAAGTGTAAATACTAAAGTAAGTGTAAATACTAAAGTAAGTGTAAATACTAAAGTAAGTGTAAATACTAAAGTAAGTGTAAATTGCTAAAGTAAGTGTAAATGCTAAAGTAAGTGTAAATACTAAAGTAAGTGTAAATACTAAAGTAGAGTGTAAATGCTAAAGTAAGTGTAAATGCTAAAGTAAGTGTAAATACTAAAGTAAGTGTAAATAGCTAAAGTAAGTGTAAATACTTGAAAGAATAAAGTAAGTGTTAATACTAAAGTAAGTGTAAATACTAAAGTAAGTGTAAATACTTTTGTAGAGAGACTAAAGTAAGTGTAAATACTAAAGTAAGTGTAAATACTAAAGTAAGTGTAAATACTTTTTGTAGAAGACTAAAGTAAGTGTAAATACGAAAGTAAGTGTAAATACTAAAAGTAAGTTGTAAATACTTTTGTAGAAGACTAAAGTAAGTGTAAATACTAAAGTAAGTGTAAATACTTTTGTAGAATAGCTAAAGGTAAGTGTAAATACTAAAGTAAGTGTAAATACTAAAGGTAAGTGTAAATACTAAAGTAAGTGTAAATACTAAAGTAAGTGTAAATACTTTTGTAGAAGACTACAGTAAGTGTAAATGCTAAAGTAAAGTGTAAATAATTTGTATAAAAAAGAATAAAATAAGTGTAGAAGACTAAAGTACAGTGTAAAATGCTAAAGTAAGTGTAAATACTAAAGTAAGTGTAAATACTTTTGTAGAAGACTAAAGTAAGTGTAAATACTTTTGTAGAAGACTAAAGTAAGTGTAAATACTTTTGTAGAAGACTAAAGTAAGTGTAAATACTAAAGTAAGTGTAAATACTTTTGTAGAAGACTAAAGTAAGTGTAAATACTAAAGTAAGTGTAAATGCTAAAGTAAGTGTAAATACTAAAGTAAGTGTAAATACTAAAGTAAGTGTAAATACTAAAGTAAGTGTAAATGCTAAAGTAAGTGTAAATGCTAAAGTAAGTGTAAATACTAAAGTAAGTGTAAATACTAAAGTAAGTGTAAATACTAAAGTAAGTGTAAATACTAAAGTAAGTGTAAATGCTAAAGTAAGTGTAAATACTAAAGTAAGTGTAAATACTAAAGTAAGTGTAAATACTAAAGTAAGTGTAAATACTAAAGTAAGTGTAAATACTAAAGTAAGTGTAAATACTAAAGTAAGTGTAAATACTAAAGTAAGTGTAAATACTAAAGTAAGTGTAAATGCTAAAGTAAGTGTAAATACTAAAGTAAGTGTAAATACTAAAGTAAGTGTAAATACTTTTGTAGAATACTAAAGTAAGTGTAAATACTAAAGTAAGTGTAAATACTAAAGTAAGTGTAAATACTAAAGTAAGTGTAAATGCTAAAGTAAGTGTAAATACTTTTGTAGAAGACTAAAGTAAGTGTAAATACTAAAGTAAGTGTAAATACTAAAGTAAGTATAAATACTAAAGTAAGTGTAAATGCTAAAGTAAGTGTAAATACTTTTGTAGAAGACTAAAGTAAGTGTAAATGCTAAAGTAAGTGTAAATACTAAAGTAAGTATAAATACTAAAGTAAGTATAAATACTAAAGTAAGTGTAAATGCTAAAGTAAGTGTAAATACTTTTGTAGAAGACTAAAGTAAGTGTAAATACTAAAGTAAGTGTAAATACTAAAGTAAGTGTAAATACTTTTGTAGAAGACTAAAGTAAGTGTAAATACTAAAGTAAGTGTAAATACTAAAGTAAGTATAAATACTTTTGTAGAAGACTAAAGTAAGTGTAAATGCTAAAGTAAGTGTAAATGCTAAAGTAAGTGTAAATACTAAAGTAAGTGTAAATACTAAAGTAAGTGTAAATACTTTTGTAGAAGACTAAAGTAAGTGTAAATACTAAAGTAAGTGGAAATACTAAAGTAAGTGTAAATACTTTTGTAGAAGACTAAAGTAAGTGTAAATACTAAAGTAAGTGTAAATACTAAAGTAAGTGTAAATACTAAAGTAAGTGTAAATACTAAAGTAAGTGTAAATACTTTTGTAGAAGACTAAAGTAAGTGTAAATACTAAAGTAAGTGTAAATACTAAAGTAAGTATAAATACTAAAGTAAGTGTAAATGCTAAAGTAAGTGTAAATACTTTTGTAGAAGACTAAAGTAAGTGTAAATACTAAAGTAAGTGTAAATGCTAAAGTAAGTGTAAATACTAAAGTAAGTGTAAATGCTAAAGTAAGTGTAAATGCTAAAGTAAGTGTAAATACTAAAGTAAGTGTAAATACTAAAGTAAGTGTAAATGCTAAAGTAAGTGTAAATACTAAAGTAAGTGTAAATACTAAAGTAAGTGTAAATACTTTTGTAGAAGACTAAAGTAAGTGTAAATACTAAAGTAAGTGTAAATACTAAAGTAAGTGTAAATACTAAAGTAAGTGTAAATGCTAAAGTAAGTGTAAATGCTAAAGTAAGTGTAAATGCTAAAGTAAGTGTAAATGCTAAAGTAAGTGTAAATACTAAAGTAAGTGTAAATGCTAAAGTAAGTGTAAATGCTAAAGTAAGTGTAAATACTAAAGTAAGTGTAAATGCTAAAGTAAGTGTAAATACTAAAGTAAGTGTAAATACTAAAGTAAGTGTAAATACTAAAGTAAGTGTAAATACTTTTGTAGAAGACTAAAGTAAGTGTAAATACTAAAGTAAGTGTAAATACTAAAGTAAGTGTAAATACTTTTGTAGAAGACTAAAGTAAGTGTAAATACTAAAGTAAGTGTAAATACTAAAGTAAGTGTAAATACTTTTGTAGAATACTAAAGTAAGTGTAAATACTAAAGTAAGTGTAAATACTTTTGTAGAATACTAAAGTAAGTGTAAATACTAAAGTAAGTGTAAATACTAAAGTAAGTGTAAATACTAAAGTAAGTGTAAATACTAAAGTAAGTGTAAATACTTTTGTAGAAGACTAAAGTAAGTGTAAATACTAAAGTAAGTGTAAATACTTTTGTAGAAGACTAAAGTAAGTGTAAATACTAAAGTAAGTGTAAATACTAAAGTAAGTGTAAATACTAAAGTAAGTGTAAATACTTTTGTAGAAGACTAAAGTAAGTGTAAATGCTAAAGTAAGTGTAAATACTTTTGTAGAATACTAAAGTAAGTGTAAATACTAAAGTGAGTGTAAATACTAAAGTAAGTGTAAATACTAAAGTAAGTGTAAATACTTTTGTAGAATACTAAAGTAAGGTGTATAATAGCTGAAAAGTAAGGGTGTAATTACTTTTGTAGAAGACTAAAGTAAGTGTAAATACTAAAGTAAGTTGTAAAATGCAAAAGTAAGTGTAGAAGACTAAAGTAAGTGTAAATACTAAAAGTGAAGTGTAAATACTTTGTAGTGTAATAGCATAAAGTAAGTGTAATACTAAAGTAAGTGTAAATACTTTGTAGAAGACTAAAGTAAGTGTAAATACTAAAGTAAGTGTAAATACTAGTATGTGTAGAATACTTAGTATGTAGAAGACTAAAGTAAGTGTAAATCCTTTGTAGAAGACTAAAAGTGTATACGTTGTAGAATATCTAAAGTAGTGTAAATACTAAAGTACGTGTAAATACTTTTGTAGAAGACTAAAGTAAGTGTAAAATACTAGTAGTGTAGAATACTAAAGTAAGTGTAAATACTTTGTAGTAGACTAAAGGTAAGTGTAAATTACTAAAGTAAGTGTAAATACTCTTTGTAGAAGACTAAAGTAAGTGTCAAATACTAAAGTAAAGTGTAAATACTTTGTAGAAGACTAAAGTAAGGTGTAAATACTAAAGTAAGTGTAAATGCTAAAGTAAGTGTAAATACTAAAGTAAGTGTAAATGCTAAAGTAAGTGTAAATACTAAAGTAAGTGTAAATACTAAAGTAAGTGTAAATACTAAAGTAAGTGTAAATGCTAAAGTAAGTGTAAATACTAAAGTAAGTGTAAATACTTTTGTAGAAGACTAAAGTAAGTGTAAATACTAAAGTAAGTGTAAATACTTTTGTAGAAGACTAAAGTAAGTGTAAATACTAAAGTAAGTGTAAATACTAAAGTAAGTGTAAATACTAAAGTAAGTGTAAATACTTTTGTAGAATACTAAAGTAAGTGTAAATACTAAAGTAAGTGTAAATACTTTTGTAGAAGACTAAAGTAAGTGTAAATACTAAAGTAAGTGTAAATGCTAAAGTAAGTGTAAATGCTAAAGTAAGTGTAAATACTTTTGTAGAATACTAAAGTAAGTGTAAATACTAAAGTAAGTGTAAATACTTTGTAGAAGACTAAAGTAAGTGTAAATACTAAAGTAAGTGTAAATGCTAAAGTAAGTGTAAATGCTAAAGTAAGTGTAAATACTAAAGTAAGTGTAAATACTAAAGTAAGTGTAAATACTAAAGTAAGTGTAAATACTTTTGTAGAAGACTAAAGTAAGTGTAAATACTAAAGTAAGTGTAAATACTTTTGTAGAATACTAAATAATGTAAATACTTTTGTAGAATACTAAAGTAAGTGTAAATACTAAAGTAAGTGTAAATACTAAAGTAAGTGTAAATACTTTGTAGAATACTAAAGTAAGTGTAAATACTTTTGTAGAATACTAAAGTAAGTGTAAACTTTTGTAGAAGACTAAAGTAAGTGTAAATACTAAAGTAAGTGTAAATACTTTTGTAGAATACTAAGTAAGTGTAAATACTAAAGTAAGTGTAAATACTAAAGTAAGTGTAAATACTTTTGTAGAATACTAAAGTAAGTGTAAATACTAAAGTAAGTGTAAATACTAAAGTAAGTGTAAAATACTTTTGTAGAATACTAAAGTAAGTGTAAATACTAAAGTAAGTGTAGAATACTAAAGGTAAGTGTAAATACTTAGTGTAGAAATACTAAAGTAAGATTGTAAATACTAAAGTACAGGGTAAATTACAAAAGTAAGTGTAAATGACTAGTATGTAAAATTACTAAAGTAAGGTGTAAATACTAAAGTAAAGTAGTAAATGCTAAAGTTAAGTGGTATAATACTAAAGTAAGTGTAAATAGCTAAAGTCAAGGTGTAAATACTTTTGTGAATACTAAAGTAAGTAGTGTAAAGTCACTTAAATGTATAGTGTAAATTACTAAAGTAAAGTGTAAATACTTTGTAGAAGACTAGAAGGGTAGTAAAATACTAATAGTAAGTGTGAAATACTAAAGTAAAGTTGTAATGCTAAAGTATTGTAGAAGACTAAAGTAAGTGTAAATACTAAAGTTAATGTGTAAATACTAAAGTAACGTGTAAATCCTTTTGAAAGGCAGTGTATACTATCAAAGTAAGTGTAAAAGTACTAAAGTAAGTGTAAATGCTAAAGTAAGTGTAAATACTAAAGTAAGTGTAAATGCTAAAGTAAGTGTAAATACTAAAGTAAGTGTAAATACTAAAGTAAGTGTAAATGCTAAAGTAAGTGTAAATACTAAAGTAAGTGTAAATGCTAAAGTAAGTGTAAATACTAAAGTAAGTGTAAATGCTAAAGTAAGTGTAAATACTTTTGTAGAATACTAAAGTAAGTGTAAATACTAAAGTAAGTGTAAATACTTTTGTAGAAGACTAAAGTAAGTGTAAATACTAAAGTAAGTGTAAATACTTTTGTAGAATACTAAAGTAAGTGTAAATACTAAAGTAAGTGTAAATACTTTTGTAGAATACTAAAGTAAGTGTAAATACTTTTGTAGAATACTAAAGTAAGTGTAAATACTAAAGTAAGTGTAAAATACTAAAGTAAGTGTAAATACTTTTGTAGAATACTAAAGTAAGTGTAAATACTTTTGTAGAATACTAAAGTAAGTGTAAATACTTTTGTAGAATACTAAAGTAAGTGTAAATACTTTTGTAGAAGACTAAAGTAAGTGTAAATACTAAAGTAAGTGTAAATACTTTTGTAGAATACTAAAGTAAGTGTAAATACTAAAGTAAGTGTAAATACTAAAGTAAGTGTAAATACTTTTGTAGTAGAGTAAAGTAAGTGTAAATGCTAAAGTAAGTGTAAATACTAAAGTAAGTGTAAATACTTTTGTAGAAGACTAAAGTAAGTGTAAATACTAAAGTAAGTGTAAATGCTAAAGTAAGTGTAAATACTAAAGTAAGTGTAAATGCTAAAGTAAGTGTAAATGCTAAAGTAAGTGTAAATACTAAAGTAAGTGTAAATGCTAAAGTAAGTGTAAATACTAAAGTAAGTGTAAATACTAAAGTAAGTGTAAATGCTAAAGTAAGTGTAAATACTAAAGTAAGTGTAAATACTAAAGTAAGTGTAAATACTTTTGTAGAAGACTAAAGTAAGTGTAAATACTAAAGTAAGTGTAATACAAAAGTAAGTGAAATACTAAAGTAAGGAAGACTAAAGTAAGTGTAAATACTATTTGTCGAAGACTAAGAGTAAGTGTAAAGAGACTAAAGTAAGTGTAAATACTAAGTAAGTGTAAATACTAAAGTAAGTGTAAAATACTAAAGTATGATGTAAATGACTAAAGTAAGTGTAAATACTAAAGTAAGATGTAAAATGCTAAAGTAAGATATAAAACTTTGTAGAGACTAAAGTAAAGTGTAAATACTAAAAGTAAGTGTAAATACTTTTGTAGAAGACTAAAGTAAGTGTAAATACTTTTGTAGAAGACTAAAGTAAGTTAAATACTTTTGTGAAATTAGCTAAAGTAAGTGTAAATAACTAAAGTAAGTGAAATACTTTTGTAGAAGACTAAAGTAAGTGTAAAATACTAAAGTAAGTGTAAATACTTTTTGTAGAAAGACTAAAGTAAGTGTAAATACTAAAGTAAGTGTAAATACTAAAGTAAGTGTAAATACTTTTGTAGAATACTAAAGTAAGTGTAAATACTAAAGTAAGTGTAAATACTAAAGTAAGTGTAAATACTTTTGTAGAATACTAAAGTAAGTGTAAATACTAAAGTAAGTGTAAATACTTTTGTAGAATACTAAAGTAAGTGTAAATACTAAAGTAAGTGTAAATACTAAAGTAAGTGTAAATACTTTTGTAGAATACTAAAGTAAGTGTAAATACTAAAGTAAGTGTAAATACTAAAGTAAGTGTAAATACTTTTGTAGAAGACTAAAGTAAGTGTAAATACTAAAGTAAGTGTAAATACTTTTGTAGAATACTAAAGTAAGTGTAAATACTAAAGTAAGTGTAAATACTTTTTTAGAAAACTAAAGTAAGTGTAAATACTAAAGTAAGTGTAAATACTAAAGTAAGTGTAAATACTTTTGTAGAAGACTAAAGTAAGTGTAAATACTTTTGTAGAAGACTAAAGTAAGTGTAAATACTTTGTAGAATACTAAAGTAAATGTAAATACTAAAGTAAGTGTAAATACTAAAGTAAGTGTAAATACTTTTGTAGAAGACTAAAGTAAGTGTAAATACTTTTGTAGAAGACTAAAGTAATGTAAATACTAAAGTAAGTGTAAATACTTTTGTAGAAGACTAAAGTAATGTAAATGCTAAAGTAAGTGTAAATACTTTTGTAGAAGACTAAAGTAAGTGTAAATACTAAAGTAAGTGTAAATACTTTTGTAGAATACTAACTAAAGTAAGTGTAAATACTAAAGTAAGTGTAAATACTAAAGTAAGTGTAAATACTTTTGGATAATCTAAAGTAAGTGTAAATACTAAAGTAAGTGTAAATACTTTTGTAGAAGACTAAAGTAAGTGTAAATACTAAAGTAAGTGTAAATACTTTTGTAGAATACTAAAGTAAGTGTAAATACTAAAGTAAGTGTAAATACTTTTGTAGAATACTAAAGTAAGTGTAAATACTAAAGTAAGTGTAAATACTTTTGTAGAAGACTAAAGTAAGTGTAAATACTAAAGTAAGTGTAAATACTTTGTAGAATACTAAAGTAAGTGTAAATACTAAAGTAAGTGTAAATACTTTTGTAGAATACTAAAGTAAGTGTAAATACTAAAGTAAGTGTAAATGCTAAAAGTAAGTGTAAATACTAAAGTAAGTGTAAATACTAAAGTAAGTGTAAATACTTTTGTAGAATACTAAAGTAAGTGTAAATACTACAGTAATGTAAATACTTTTGTAGAAGACTAAAGTAAGTGTAAATACTAAAGTAAGTGTAAATACTTTTGTAGAATACTAAAGTAAGTGTAAATACTAAAGTAAGTGTAAATACTTTGTAGAATACTAAAGTAAGTGTAAATACTAAAGTAAGTGTAAATACTAAAGTAAGTGTAAATACTTTTGTAGAAGACTAAATAAGTGTAAATACTTTTGTAGAAACTAAAGTAAGTGTAAATACTTTTGTAGAATACTAAAGTAAGTGTAAATACTAAAGTAAGTGTAAATACTTTTGTAGAATACTAAAGTAAGTGTAAATACTAAAGTAAGTGTAAATACTTTTGTAGAATACTAAAGTAAGTGTAAATACAAAGTAAGTGTAAATACTAAAGTAAGTGTAAATACTTTGTAGAATACTAAACTAAGTGTAAATACTAAAGTAAGTGTAAATGCTAAAGTAAGTGTAAATACTAAAGTAAGTGTAAATGCTAAAGTAAGTGTAAATACTTTTGTAGAAGACTAAAGTAAGTGTAATACTAAAGTAAGTGTAAATACTTTTGTAGAAGACTAAAGTAAGTGTAAATAAAAAGTAAGTGTAAATACTTTTGTAGAAGACTAAAGTAAGTGTAAATACTAAAGTAAGTGTAAATACTAAAGTAAGTGTAAATACTTTTGTAGAAGACTAAAGTAAGTGTAAATACTAAAGTAAGTGTAAATACTTTTGTAGAAGACTAAAGTAAGTGTAAATACTTTTGTAGAAGACTAAAGTAAGTGTAAATACTTTTGTAGAAGACTAAAGTAAGTGTAAATACTAAAGTAAGTGTAAATACTAAAGTAAGTGTAAATGCTAAAGTAAGTGTAAATACTAAAGTAAGTGTAAATACTAAAGTAAGTGTAAATACTTTTGTAGAATACTAAAGTAAGTGTAAATACTAAAGTAAGTGTAAATACTTTTGTAGAATACTAATAAGTGTAAATACTAAAGTAAGTGTAAATACTAAAGTAAGTGTAAATACTTTTGTAGAATACTAAAGTAAGTGTAAATACTAAAGTAAGTGTAAATACTAAAGTAAGTGTAAATACTAAAGTAAGTGTAAATACTAAAAGTAAGTGGTAAATACTTTTGTAGAAGACTAAAGTAAGTGTAAATACTAAAGTAAGTGTAAATACTTTTAGAATACTAAAGTAAGTGTAATACTAAAGTAAGTGTAAATACTTTTGTAGAAGACTAAAGTAAGTGTAAATACTAAAGTAAGTGTAAATACTTTTGTAGAATACTAAAGTAAGTGTAAATACTAAAGTAATGTAAATACTTTTGTAGAATACTAAAGTAAGTGTAAATACTAAAGTAAGTGTAAATGCTAAAGTAAGTGTAAATACTAAAATAAGTGTAAATACTAAAGTAAGTGTAAATACTTTTGTAGAATACTAAAGTAAGTGTAAATACTAAAGTAAGTGTAAATACTTTTGTAGAAGACTAAAGTAAGTGTAAATACTAAAGTAAGTGTAAATACTTTTGTAGAATACTAAAGTAAGTGTAAATACTAAAGTAAGTGTAAATACTTTTGTAGAATACTAAAGTAAGTGTAAATACTAAAGTAAGTGTAAATACTAAAGTAAGTGTAAATACTTTTGTAGAAGACTAAAGTAAGTGTAAATACTTTTGTAGAAGACTAAGTATGTTAAATACTTTTGTAGAAGACTAAAGTAAGTGTAAATACTAAAGTAAGTGTAAATACTTTTGTAGAATACTAAAGTAAGTGTAAATACTAAAGTAAGTGTAAATACTTTTGTAGAATACTAAAGTAAGTGTAAATACTAAAGTAAGTGTAAATACTAAAGTAAGTGTAAATACTTTTGTAGAATACTAAACTAAGTGTAAATACTAAAGTAAGTGTAAATGCTAAAGTAAGTGTAAATACTAAAGTAAGTGTAAATGCTAAAGTAAGTGTAAATACTTTTTAAAGACTAAAGTAAGTGTAAATACTAAAGTAAGTGTAAATACTTTTTAGAAGACTAAAGTAAGTGTAAATACTAAAGTAAGTGTAAATACTTTGTAGAAGACTAAAGTAAGTGTAAATACTAAAGTAAGTGTAAATACTAAAGTAGTGTAAATACTTTTGTAGAAGACTAAAGTAAGTGTAAATACTAAAGTAAGTGTAAATA
Source organism: Bombina bombina (assembly GCF_027579735.1). Classification (NCBI taxonomy): domain Eukaryota; kingdom Metazoa; phylum Chordata; class Amphibia; order Anura; family Bombinatoridae; genus Bombina; species Bombina bombina. The sequence continues at coordinate 582 of NW_026510988.1, read as the reverse complement.
CTTTTGTAGAAGACTAAAGTAAGTGTAAATACTAAAGTAAGTGTAAATACTTTTGTAGAAGACTAAAGTAAGTGTAAATACTTTTGTAGAAGACTAAAGAAGTGTAAATACTAAAGTAATGTAAATACATAAAGTAAGTGTAAAATACTTTTGTAGAATACTAAAGTAAGTGTAAATACTAAAGTAAGTGTAAATACTAAAGTAAGTGTAAATACTTTTGTAGAATACTAAAGTAAGTGTAAATACTAAAGTAAGTGTAAATGCTAAAGTAAGTGTAAATACTAAAGTAAGTGTAAATACTTTTGTAGAATACTAAATTAAGTGTAAATACTAAAGTAAGTGTAAATACTAAAGTAAGTGTAAATACTTTTGTAGAAGACTAAAGTAAGTGTAAATACTAAAGTAAGTGTAAATACTAAAGTAAGTGTAAATACTTTTGTAGAATACTAAAGTAAGTGTAAATACTAAAGTAAGTGTAAATACTAAAGTAAGTGTAAATACTTTTGTAGAATACTAAAGTAAGTGTAAATACTAAAGTAAGTGTAAATACTTTTGTAGAATACCTAAAGTAAGTGTAAATAC
>NW_026510987.1:0-81584 GCF_027579735.1 Bombina bombina | reverse complement strand
TCATTCCTAAACGCCCAGGAAGTAGAAACTGACCTAGTAGAATGAGCTGTAATCCTTTGAGGCGGAGTTTTACCCGACTCGACATAAGCATGGTGAATTAAGGATTTCAACCAAGATGCCAAAGAAATGGCAGAAGCTTTCTGACCTTTTCTAGAACCGGAAAAGATGACAAATAGACTAGAAGTCTTTCGGAAAGACTTAGAGCTTTGAAATATTATGTTGAGGCTACTAACAACATCCAAAGAATGCAAAGATTTCTCCTTAGAATTCTTAGGATTAGGACATAATGAAGGAACCACAATTTCTCTACTAATGTTGTTGGAATTCACAACCTTAGGTAAAAATTCAAAAGAAGTTCGCAACACCGCCTTATCCTGATGAAAAATCAGAAAAGGAGACTCACAAGAAAGAGCAGACAATTCAGAGACTCTTCTGGCAGAAGAGATGGCCAAAAGGAACAAAACTTTCCAAGAAAGTAATTTAATGTCCAATGAATGCATGGGTTCAAAAGGAGGAGCTTGAAGAGCGCCTTTAAACTCCAAGGAGGAGAAATAGACTTAATGACAGGTTTTATACGAACCAAAGCTTGTACAAAACAATGAATATCAGGAAGATTAGCAATCTTTCTGTGAAAAAGAACAGAAAGAGCAGAGATTTGTCCTTTCAAGGAACTTGCGGACAAACCTTTATCTAAACCATCCTGAAGAAACTGTAAAATTCTCGGAATTCTAAAAGAATGCCAGGAAAAATGATGAGAAAGACACCAAGAAATATAAGTCTTCCAGACTCTATAATATATCTCTCTAGATACAGATTTACGAGCCTGTAACATAGTATTAATCACAGAGTCAGAGAAACCTCTTTGACCAAGAATCAAGCGTTCAATCTCCATACCTTTAAATTTAAGGATTTGAGATCCTGATGGAAGAAAGGACCTTGCGACAGAAGGTCTGGTCTTAACGGAAGAGTCCACGGCTGGCAAGAGGCCATCCGGACAAGATCCGCATACCAAAACCTGTGAGGCCATGCTGGAGCTACCAGCAGAACAAACGAGCATTCCTTCAGAATCTTGGAGATTACTCTTGCAAGAAGAACTAGAGGCGGAAAGATATAGGCAGGATGATACTTCCAAGGAAGTGATAATGCATCCACTGCCTCTGCCTGAGGATCCCGGGATCTGGACAGATACCTGGGAAGTTTCTTGTTTAGATGAGAAGCCATCAGATCTATTTCTGGGAGTTCCCACATTTGAACAATCTGAAGAAATACCTCTGGGTGAAGAGACCATTCGCCCGGATGCAACGTTTGGCGACTGAGATAATCCGCTTCCCAATTGTCTATACCTGGGATATGAACCGCAGAAATTAGACAGGAGCTGGATTCCGCCCAAACCAGAATTCGAGATACTTCTTTCATAGCCAGAGGACTGTGAGTCCCTCCTTGATGATTGATGTATGCCACAGTTGTGACATTGTCTGTCTGAAAACAAATGAACGACTATCTCTTCAGAAGAGGCCAAGACTGAAGAGCTCTGAAAATTGCACGGAGTTCCAAAATATTGATCGGTAATCTCACCTCCTGAGATTCCCAAACCCCTTGTGCCGTCAGAGACCCCCACACAGCTCCCCAACCTGTAAGACTTGCATCTGTTGAGATTATAGTCCAGGTCGGAAGAACAAAAGAAGCCCCCTGAATTAAACGATGGTGATCTGTCCACCACGTCAGAGAATGTCGGACAATCGGTTTTAAAGATATTAATTGAGATATCTTTGTGTAATCCCTGCACCACTGGTTCAGCATACAGAACTGAAGAGGTCGCATGTGAAAACGAGCAAAGGGGATCGCGTCCGATGCAGCAGTCATAAGACCTAGAATTTCCATGCATAAGGCTACCGAAGGGAATGATTGTGACTGAAGGTTTCGACAAGCTGAAATCAATTTTAGACGTCTCTTGTCTGTCAAAGATAGAGTCATGGACACTGAATCTATCTGGAAACCTAAAAAGGTTACCCTTGTCTGAGGAATCAATGAACTTTTTAGTGAATTGATCCTCCAACCATGATCTTGAAGAAACAACACAAGTCGATTCGTATGAGATTCTGCTAAATGTGAAGACTGAGCAAGTACCAAGATATCGTCCAAATAAGGAAATACCACAATACCCTGTTCTCTGATTACAGACAGAAGGGCACCGAGAACCTTTGTAAAAAATTCTTGGAGCTGTAGCTAGGCCAAACGGCAGAGCCACAAACTGGTAATGCTTGTCCAGGAAAGAGAATCTCAGGAACTGATAGTGAGCTGGATGAATCAGAATATGCAGATATGCATCCTGTAAATCTATTGTAGACATATAATGCCCTTGCTGAACAAAAGGCAAGATAGTCCTTACAGTTACCATTTTGAATGTTGGTATCCTTACATAACGATTCAATATTTTTAGATCCAGAACTGGTCTGAAGGAATTCTCCTTCTTGGGTACAATGAAGAGATTCGAATAAAACCCCAGCCCCTGTTCCAAAACTGGAACTGGCATAATTACTCCAGCCAACTCTAGATCTGAAACACATTTCAGAAATGCTTGAGCTTTCACTGGGTTTACTGGGACACGGGAAAGAAAAAATCTCTTTGCAGGAGGTCTTATCTTGAAACCAATTCTGTACCCTTCTGAAACAATGTTCTGAATCCAAAGATTGTGAACAGAATTGATCCAAATTTCTTTGAAAAAACGTAATCTGCCCCCTACCAGCTGAGCTGGAATGAGGGCCGCACCTTCATGTGGACTTAGAAGCTGGCTTTGCTTTTCTAGAAGGCTTGGATTTATTCCAGACTGGAGATGGTTTCCAAACTGAAACTGCTCCTGAGGATGAAGGATCAGGCTTTTGTTCTTTGTTGAAACGAAAGGAACGAAAACGATTATTAGCCCTGTTTTTACCTTTAGATTTTTTATCCTGTGGTAAAAAAGTTCCTTTCCCACCAGTAACAGTTGAGATAATAGAATCCAACTGAGAACCAAATAATTTATTACCCTGGAAAGAAAGGGAAAGTAGAGTCGATTTAGAAGACATATCAGCATTCCAAGTTTTAAGCCATAAAGCTCTTCAAAAATGGCATCACAGATAAAATTATTAGCATGTTGAAGAAGAATAATAATATTATGAGAATCATGATCTGTTACTTGTTGCGCTAAAGTTTCCAACCAAAAAGTTGAAGCTGCAGCAACATCAGCCAATGATATAGCAGCTCTAAGAAGATTACCTGAACACATAAGCTTTTCTTAGAAAGGATTCAATTTTCCTATCTAAAGGATCCTTAAAGGAAGTACTATATGCCATAGGAATAGTAGTACGTTTAGCAAGAGTAGAGATGGCCCCATCAACTTTGGGGATTTTTTCCAAAACTTTAATCTATCAGTCGGCAAAGGGTACAGTCTCTTAAACCTTAAAGAAGGAGTAAATGAAGTACCCAAACTATTCCATTCCCTAGAAATTACATCTGAAATAGCATCAGGAACTGGAAAAACCTCTGGAATAACTACATGAGGTTTAAAAACCGAATTTAAACGTTTACTGGTTTTAATATCAAGAGGACTAGACTCCTCCATATCTAATGCAATCAACACCTCTTTTAGTAAAGAACGAATAAACTCCATCTTAAATAAATATGAAGATTTGTCAGTGTCAATATCTGAGGCAGAATCTTCTGAACCAGATAGATCCTCATCAGAGATAGATAAATCAGAATGTTGGCGGTCATTTAAAAATTCATCTAATTTACGAGAAATTTTATAAGACCTTTTACGTTTATTAGAAAGTGGTATAACAGACAGGGCCTTCTGAATAGAATTAGAAACAAATTCTCTTACATTAACAGGAATATCATGAACATTAGATGTTGAAGGAACAACAACAGGTAATGGATTATTACTAATGGAAATATTGTCTGCTTTCGAAAGTTTATCATGACAACTAACACAAACTACAGTCGGAGGAACAGTTACCACAAGTTTACAACAAATGCACTTAGTTTTGGTAGAACCGACATCAGGCAGCAGCATTCCAGAAGTAGATTCTGATACAGGGTCAGATTGGGACATCTTGCAATATGTAATAGAAAAAACAACATATAAAGCAAATTGATCAAATTCCTTAAATGACCAGTTTCAGGAATGGGAAAAATGCAAACAGTATAAGCCTCTGGAAACCAGAAGCAAAAAGAAACAAAGACTTAAATAATGTCAAAAAAACTGGCGCCAAGTATGACGCCCAGAATTGACAAAAAATTTTGTCGCCAAAAACGTCTGCAACAAACACGAGCGTCATAGATGACGCAACTACGTGAAAACTCTCGGCGTCAACTATGACGCCGGAAAAGACATTAACGTCAACAAACGTAATTCTCGCGCCAAAAAAGTATCGTGCCAAAAATGATGCAATAAATTCTAGCATTTTTTGCACCCGCGAGCCTAACAGCCCGCAATTTAGAAAGAAAAGTCAAATTTTAAAAATTTTCAGGTAAGAAAAAAATGTATTCATATGCATTTCCCAAAAATGAAACTGATAGTCTGTAAGAAGGAAATATACTGATTAACCATGGCAAATATAAGTATAAAACATATATTTAGAACTTTATAAAAAAAGTGCCCAACCATAGCTTTAGAGTGTCACAGAAAATAAGACTTACTTACCCCAGGACACTCATCTACATGTTGTAGAAAGCCAAACCAGTACTGAAACGAAAATCAGCAGAGGTTAATGGTTATAATATAAGAGTATATCGTCGATCTGAAAAGGGAGGTAAGAGATGAATCTCTACGACCGATAACAGAGAACCCATGAAATAGACCCTGTAGAAGGAGATCATTGAATTAAAACAGGCAATACTCTCCTCACATCCGTCTGACATTCACTGCACGCTGAGAGGAAAACCGGGCTCTAACCTGCTGCGGAGCGCATATCAACGTAGAATCTAGCACAAACTTACTTCACCACCTCCATAGGAGGCAAAGTTTGTAAAAACTGATTTGTGGGTGTGGTGGGTGTATTTATAGGCATTTTGAGGTTTGGGAAACTTTGCCCCTCCTGGTAGGAATGTATTTCCCATACGTCACTAGCTCATGGACTCTTACTAATTACATGAAAGAAATACAAACTTACCTGTGAAATAAAAGTAAAACCTACGCTGTCTTACACTAAAACCTAACATTACAAAAAATAAAAAACACTAAAATTACAACAAATAAAAAAACTACCATTACAAAAATTAACAAACGAAATTATCCAAAACAATAAAAATTATTCCTATTCTAATTAGAAATAAAAGAAACCTAATCTATAATAAACTTCCAATAGCCCTTAAAAGGGCCTTTTGTATGGCATTGCCCTAAAGAAATCAGCTCTTTTGCTACAAAATAAAAACAAACCCCCCCTAACATTACAAACCCCACCCCCCCAACCCACAAAATAACTAAAAAAAACTAATCTACCCATTTCCCTGAAAAGGGCATTTGTATGGGCATTGCCCTTAAAGGGCATTCAGCTCTTTTAAGATTGCCCAATAGCCCTAATCTAAAAAAAAAAAAAAAAAACACCCCAAAAAAACCTTAAAAAAACCTAACACTAACCCCTCTTTAGGTACTCACAGTTGCTGAAGTCCGGCTTGAACGATCTTCATCCCAGCGGCTCCATCTTCATCCAGGCGGCTCTAAACTGCTGTAAGTCACTGGCGACTCCAGAAATGTGTATTTACGCACATTTCTGAACATCGCTATTTTATCCGACTTACGGCAGTTTATGAACTGCCAGCACCGTATATGTGATTCCTTGATATGCGAGGTGAATTTACAGGTGACGCGGGTTTCAGCAGTTACGCTGAAGCCTGTGCCACACATGTATTCTCGCCCGTAGTCTCAGGAGCAGCAATGCACTGCTGGGAGCAAGCTGGTGATTGGTGGCTTATATATGCCTCTTGTCATTGGCTCACCTGATGTATTCAGTTAGCCCATGTAACACATTGATGTCCTTTCAACAAAGCATAACAAAAGAACAAAGCAAATTTGCTAATAGAAGGAAATTGGTAAGCTATTTAAAATGATATACTGTGTCTGAATCATGAAAGAAAAATGCTGGGTTTCATGTCCCTTTAAGTTCCGGTCAATGGAGATAATTAAAGAACAAATAAAAAATAAACACCCTGTTATGATGAAACCACTTCAAAGTACAGGGCCGATTATATAAACTTTGCCAGATCAGACTTGATTTTTCAGGATGACCCTCGCAGGGGCCGCTCTGGTAGAATTACCTTTAAAAAGGGGTAGTTCCTGTGAGTGGTGAGATGTCTCCTATTGAAAGTAAAGGAACTCGCCGGAAAGGGAATCTTCACTGTTTAGGGCAAAGTGAGCAGGGGGCGCACTTTTAAAATTAAATCCTGCAGCCAATATATCTTGCATCTTGCAATTGATTATATTTTCGTATTAAAGTGATTGTAAACTTTAATTAATTAAAGCCCAGTATCAAAAAATGATCTTAAAAACAGGGGCACTTTAATTCATTTAAGTTTACAAAGACGCTTATTTTTTAAAATACTTAACATTGCGTTATGGTAAACATAACGCCGATCCTCCACCTGCATCTCCTGCTTTCTTTAGCATATGGATGACGATTGCGGCTGGATGCCAAAGGGGGCACGCAACGATTGGAGGAAGCCGGATTCATCATCGATTTTAATTTTCATTTGAGAGAAAAAACTGTGAAAACTGCAGGGAAGAAATATTTAGGGAATTATGCTGGGATTTGAGAGAAATTTTCATACACGCCCATAGAATTCCCATTTTACCAAAAAAACAATAATAACACTTTGTATTTTGCACTTAATTATGAATTTTTTAATGTATTTTTGCAAATCCGGTGTACTTAAATTATACTTTACGCTGTGCATATCTAATATGATTTATTCCTGTGTAATTTATAAACAAATTTTACGTTTTTAATAAAATACTTTCTTTGTTTAACAATTTTGTTACAATTTTCGTTGCACCTTAATATTACAATTTTCCCCTGCATATTTTTGTGTGAATGGCTCAATTATTAATTTGGTAAGATTTTAAAATAACGATTTTAATTGTGTACTTTTGTAATGTATGTCTCTCCTTCCGATACAAAAATGCAGTATATGCCTCTTAGCGAGACACCCTGTTTTCAGGGTAAAAGTTGCTTTAGATAATTCTACCATAGAAATAGGACAGACGATCATTCTTATAGAATCTCGCCAGCCCATAGATCATTAGATAATGGGCGCCTAACTTAGAATCTAATTATATAAAATCAGTTTTAGCGGACTTCCGGTGGGCGGGCGAAGTGAACGGACGCAAGGGAAGGAGCTCCCGGTCTGTTCACTGCAGAAAACAATAATTAAACTGCCCGAATTAGAACCGACATCCTTGGCAGCAGTGAAGGGACTGCCCGGAACTTAGTCGGTGAGGAATCTGTCATCCGATTCCCTCACCGTTGAAGGAACAGACAGAGAAGTGGAAAGCTGCGGCGGAGTCAGCCGCCATCAAACTGGGCCGCACCGCAACAGGGCTAGCACGATACCGCAACTGACTGAGCCCAGAGCACGATCCGACAGAGCCCAAGGAATAGGAGAGAAGGAACCTTGGAGCACGGCAGCAGTACATAAGGCAGGAGGGTGAGATAATCTGAGGCGGGAAACCGCCATATTAGGTCTGACAAAGAGGTGATACACAGAGTATAGCGTGTGCAGACAGAGCTGCAAGTAACATCGTGGGTCACACAGGGAGAACGAGTGAGGAGATTAGTGCAAGTCAACTTAAGGCACAGTGAAAGAGGATTAAAACATCATAATATCACCCTCCAAACTGCACAGAGAGTACTAGGGGCAAAGCACTCTAACAGGGGTAAAACTCAAGCACAACACAATAGAGCCAAACAGTTATAGAGATAGGAGATGTGGCGCAAATCAAACTCAAGCTTTTAACTGCCAAACAAGACATCCAGATATTTGGCACATCGACAAAAGCGCAGAGACCCCTCATACACAATATTAGCTGGAGGACACACAGAAAGGCGGGCGCTGAGCCACATTGTACTCCCTAATACCGGACTGACCAGCAGAATAAACTGACAAAAACAAAACTTTGGCAGGAGACATTCCCCCAACTTGAGGGAGGCCTTTAGGGGTTGAAAATACTGCAGAAATCCACAGGTGTCACGTGTTAAAGGGCAAGGGAGCGATCTCTCCCCCCAAATGGACTTCTCTAATTTCAAAGGACAGCTGACATCTACTTTAGACATGCAGGACTAGACCAAGAAAATCCCCATCCCCCTGCTCACCCACCATAACCGTGCTATCATAGAAATTTCAGCAGATGCAGGCCCAGTTACTTATAACCTCAACCTCATAAGAACGAGAGATATTTCCTATTAGATATACACAGTTGGAGATAACAGCTTTAAACCCCAAGACCTGTATGCACAAATATTATAACTCCTACGTTAAAAAAACGGACGCCATGGCAAGTAGGCAAAAAAATGCAGACAAGAAGAAAAATCAAGTAGAGGCTCAACAGGCCTTAGGGCCTGTGGAAGACATTCTCCCCACGAGCTCCCAAGACACACACCCAATAGTGTCACAAATCTCAGCACTGTTCCTGCCAAAGATTGACCAGCTTCAAACAGGCATGGACTCCCTTACAGAGGAAGTTAAATCCTTTAATGGCAGATTGACAAGAGTGGAGCAGAAGGTGGCAGAAGGGGAATCACGCCACAGAGAGACTGAATCCCAAGTTCACTCCCTGCAGCAACAAAATGAAAGGTTGTGGGCAAAAATTGATGACCTGGAAAATAGGTCGCGAAGAAACAACCTTAGAATGGTGGGAGTTCCGGAGTCGCTCCCTGGCTCACAGCTGGTGGAGTTTGCAGAGACAATCTTACCCAACCTACTAAACATCCCAAAACAATCCCTGCCATGTACAGTAGAGAGAGCCCACAGAGTGGGGGACCAAAGAAGACAAGGGGACAATAATAACCTACAACCGCGCCAAGTTATGGTGAAATATCTCAACTTCAAGGACAAAATCACAATTCTACAAGCGTACAGGAAGACCAACTCTTTGGAATATGAAGGGAAAAGAATCTTGCTGTTCCAGGACTATTCGGCGACAGTGGCAGCAAAAAGAAGAGAGTTCACGCCATACTGTAAGCAGCTTAGTGAACAAGGCAGAACAGCAGCTTTGCTGTTCCCGGCAAGGCTGAGACTACACACAGACAGAGGGCCACTGTTCTTTGAATCTCCAACGCAGCTCAAGCTACATCTTCAAAGAGAAAGACGACAAGCACCAGATGAGGGGGACGCTGTCCCTTGATCCAGAATCAGGGCTGGGCCTGAAATTATAAGCCACATTTGAAACATCAAATGTTTATGGACAGAACCATGGACAAATGTATCCTTACAAAGTGAGGGGGGGGGTTACAAAAAGTAAAAAGTTTTATTTGCACTTAATAGTTAAGTTCCTGAGAAAGAAGATAACCCAAAGTTTACAGTTTACAGGTTAAAAAAAAAAAAGTTATCTGTCATAGTCTAATACTATTGTTCTCAATTTTTATGTTTTTATGTTCCTTTTGTATTATGTGCTAATTGCCTGTCTGTATAAGAGAGTGGACACACTGGTTTTCACATTGACATTGATTGTAAAATCTTAGGACAAGGAGGAAGAAGGGCTATATGCTAATAGAATCTATCGCATACTATAGATTAAAGTATCTAGAGAAGGGAATAGCCCACAGTTTAAAGTAGATACCTCAGGAAGCTGACTCACCTAGACGAACTAATCCGTTGCTGGTCTTATATTTCTGTGTATTGTTTATCTTGAGCACTAACTGTTTTTTTCATACTAGAGAAAGAGCTAAGCCGCCTCTCCTCTGGAAACCGCACGGGGGAAATAGGGGCAGAGGACCTGCAAGAATATAACAGCAAGGAAACCGAGACATAAGGACAAATTCTGTAAGGTACCCCATACACGATATACACGCTTAGGGGCCTTAGATTACACTTACCTAGTCTACATAAGACATTTTCATACCTCAGGACCACATGAAGCTCATAACTTGGAATGTGGGGGGGATTACCTCCCCAATAAAAAGGAAAACTATTTTAAGGCACTTAAACATTAAAAGAACTGATGTAGCTATATTGGAGGAGACCCATCTTTCCCAAAAAGAGCACCAGAAACTCAAACAGGGATGGGTGGGGGAGGTTTTGTATACACCGTATGAGGGGAAGAGGGCCAGAGGTGTGGCAATACTTTTCCGTAAAGGCCTAGACTACTCGGTCTCACAAACTGTAGCAGACACAGAGGGGAGATACCTCATAGTTAAGATCAAAATAGGCAGCTTACACGTGGTACTGTGCGGAATATATGGACCGCACACAGACAAGAAAACATTTCTGACTGGATTGCAGACCAAACTTCTACAATTCTCAGACCTTCCCATAGTGATGGGAGGTGACTATAATATTGCACCGCATACACCAGCGGATAGGTTCTGTAACCCACAATACTCCACACGACGTACAATACAATGGCAAGGCTCCAAAGGGGAAACACGTATGCTTAACCACTTCAGAAACACTCTATCTTTGGTAGATATTTGGAGGGACAGGAATCCAGAGGCCAGGGACTATACTTGCCTACATCCAGCTAAAACGACACTGTCACGCATTGATTATTTTCTGGTCACTAATTCCCTTTGCCCACGCATAACAGATATCAAGATAGACCCGATAACCATCTCAGATCATGCCCCAGTCTCATTACTCATAGACACTGATACACCCCATAGGCAAACACTTAGATGGAGATTCCCTACACACCTCTTTCATGACCTCAATCTACACAAACACCTACTGGGGGAATGGTTGGTTTATAAAGAACTAAATGCCCAACATATCAATGATATCTCCTTATTCTGGGAATCGGCGAAGGCGGTGTTGAGGGGGGTAGTAATAGCATATGCAGCTAAAATAAAGAAAACACGCAGAATGCGAGGAGACCTCCTATTAAGACAGATACTAAACGCTAGGAATAGGTACTTGAGGAACCCAACAGAACAAAATAGAGTTAGATACAAGGAGGTTAAAGGCCTTAGAGACACATACTTAATACAGACATCAGTGTCTGCCCAAAACCGCTCACAGGCAAAATACTATCGCTACGGGAACCGCACAGGGAAATTATTAGCCAGACTCACTAAACTGGATAAAAAATCAAACACCATAGCAGCAATTCAAGGTAGAGAAGACATACTTACATCAGACATAGGAATACAGAAAGTATTCCAAGACTACTATTCAAATCTATATAGCTCCCAAGAAGTAGACCCAGATAAAAAAGCAAAGTTCTGGGAGGATTTGGCACTCCCGCAATTAGATGAGGACCAACTGCAGTTTCTGAATGCTCGTATTCAGCCATCAGAGATAGCTAAAGTAATTGAAACACTTCCACTAGAGAAGGCCCCAGGACCAGATGGGTTACCCGGGGAATTCTACAAAATTATCAAAGCTGAGGCAGTAGAAACACTAGCATTACTATTCAAAGCAATTTTGGAAGGGAAAGCCGATCTGTCCAATAGGTTCACTGAAGCCAACATAACAGTGCTCCCTAAACCAGATAGGGACCCTCTATTAGCCCAATCCTACAGGCCGATATCCCTTTTAAATTCGGACTACAAGATATTTACCAAATTACTTGCGAATAGATTAGCAGAACTACTCCCGCTATTAGTCCATGAAGATCAAACTGGGTTTGTAAAGGGTAGGTCGGCAGTTAAAAATATGAGAAAATTACAGTTACTGCTTACACACTATTGGAATCAGGACAGGGAAGGTAAGCACTTGGATAAGGAAGAGGCCTGTTTAATATTAGTAGACGCCGAGAAGGCATTCGATAAAATATTGTGGGACCACCTATACAATACTATGGAGAGATTTGGGATAAGGGGATCCTTCATGGAAGCCATTAAAGCCATTTACAGTAAACCTCATGCTGCTATCCTGGTAAATGGGTCACCCTCCGAAACGTTCCTCCTTAAGAGGGGCACGAGGCAGGGATGCCCCTTGTCCCCGCTCCTTTTTGATCTAGCACTGGAGCCTTTGGCAATTAAAATAAGGAAAGAAACGCCAGGCCTGGAGATGGGTGGGGTGGTCAATCACTTATTACTTTTTGCAGACGACATGGTGTTATATATCAGGGACCCCAGGCGAAACATCCCTACTATAACTAAAACTATCGCTGAATTTAGTGAGATCTCAGGCTATCAGATAAACAAGGACAAATCTGAATTACTATGGCTGCTGAACAAAAACCCTGACACACCCCTAGAGGACAAGTTTAAAGTAATCACCCACACCTTTAAATACCTAGGTATCACGCTGACCAGAGATCCAGCCCAGTGGTATGGAATCAATCATAAACCATTACTGAAAAGCATGAAACAAATGTTAGGGACCTGGCACACATTACCAATATCCTTACCAGGAAGGGTAGGGCTGATCAAAATGATTTTATTTCCCAAACTACTCTACACCCTACAGATGCTCCCAGAAATCCTGCACAAACAAGACCTCAAGACATTAAATAGAGATATACTACACTTTGTTTGGAGGGGGAAAAAGCATAGAATTAGCTACCAAAAGTTGACATGTGGGCCAGAGGTTGGGGGCTTCGGACTACCAAACATAGAGCACTATAACTGGGCGGCGGTGACCAAATACGTGATGGACTGGTTGACAGATGGGGGACGCTTTACCAATAGCAAACTGGAGGCAGAATACATTAAACCGTGGTCACTCAAAATGCTACCACATATGACCGGTGCGCAAGTAGACACCATTCTGGGAGGGGTGACAATGTTCAGTAGCCCGATAGAAGCGTGGAGAAAGGTTTGTAGAGCCCTTGGGGTCTCCTCGAGCCATACAATATTCTTGCCGCTGGGAGGTAACCCGGACTTCCCGGCCGGGTTTACCACAAAACCATTTAAACTGTGGGGGGAGCGGGGGGTGACATCTCTTAAACACATCCTCTCTGTGGATGGAACAACAATCCGACCGTTTGGGGACTTACAAAGAGATTATGGCTTACCGAATAGCCATCACTTTGCCTATCTCCAGGCGAGGCACTATGTGCAGAACCTGTTGAGATCTGAGAAGATGCCAGATGCTGGCTGCGACATATACAGACTGCTGTCATTAACACAGGGGGGGCTAACATCCATTTCCCATACATACAAAATCCTCCAGAAAAAAGTGAACAAAGCCAATTTGACACACCTCAGGAACACTTGGAACTCACTTATAGAGCAGGACATCACTGACACTTGTATTGAACAAAGTTTCGCAAAGGTGAGGGAGGCTACACTGTCAAATGAAATAAGAGAATCCCATATTAAATTGCTCCACAATGCATATATAACGCCAAAACTATTCCACAAGTGGCAACAAAACACATCAGGTTTGTGCCCAAAGTGTTCGAATGCCAACCCAGACATAACACACATGATATGGCAATGCCCAAAACTTGCAAAATTTTGGGGTATGACACAAAGATGGCTGGAGATGAGTACGGGAGAAAAAGTCAGTTTAACACCTGAAATGGTGATATTCTTACACACACAGGCAAAGATTAGAAAGCACAGAAACTACATACATAATGTAATCCTACACGCTAGGAAACTGATTCTCAAACAATGGCTAGCACAGGCTCCACCAAGCTTAGCTCAACTTAAGGAAGGATTGAGGAAACAGATGATATGCGAACAAGTAGACACTCAGGGGGACATCACAAAGAGAACAAAAAAGTTTATGACCAAATGGGAACCACTTATCAACACATTAGATATCCTACATCAGAGACAGGTCATCTATCCCTTTAAAGATACAGAATACATATTCAACGCACAATTGAGGGGACAATGGAATATTTTTACTTAAGACAAAATCAGATAAATGATGCGAGGATCTGCATGGGGGGAGGGAGAGGGGAAGATTCTGAGGGCGGTGACTGGAGGAGAGGCGGCCAAGACTGGTCTGGATGGACAGGATTAGAATGTGGACCAGGGGAAGGAGTGCACACCCGGTGCAACTGGAAACAGGTTCTTGTATCAGCATCAAACAGGAGCAAAGTATTAGGAAGGCTAGAAGAGAATAATAGAAAGAATCCTTCTAAGCACGGGGACACCGGATCAGCAACAGTAGAGGATTGGTAGTGAATAAGTAGAGGCAGAAACATAGCTCACATTATACCTCGGGCCTAACAAAAGGAGGTGAGGGCGAGAGAAAGGCGATGGTGAGACTCTGTGGTTAAGGAGACTGTAGGAAAAGGGGGGGGGGGGATAAAATAAAAAAAAAAGCCCAATGCGACTGAGGTGATGAGACATATGGATATACTGTATTCTAATGAAAATGCATGTAATTGTTTCCAATGGTTTTGTATTTATGGTTGAATTCTCACTGTAAGTTGCAATGGAATAAATAAAGTATTGAAAAAAAAAAAATAGTTTATTAGGCACTACAATTGCAGCCAATGAAACCAGGAAGTATGGTGGTATTTGTTACTTCTGCCATAGGTTCCCCACCCCTGGTATAGTGGAAAATAATAAGGGTTTTATTTTACTTTTAAGCTGTTTATTGGGCTTGCAACAAAATATTTAAAACAATTGTTTATGAATTACATTTGGAGAGATGAACTTTTGCATAAAATGGACGTGTGTCATCTTGGGCTAAAAATGGACACATTTTCCTTGATTACTGGAGACAAAGATGACTGTAGGGGAAGATTCACAGAGCTGCATCATAAACAATTGTAAGCAATAAGATTTACCTTTACAAGTTTTCCGTCATTAGTACCCAAGAATGCAATGGTATGTTCCTCTTCAACAGCTACAGCAACTGTTGTAAATGTGTTTTTCTCAAGCACTAGCACTGGTGATGTGACTACACCGTCTCTGCTCTCCAGGGGGTACGGTAAGTGTTCCTGGCCACATGGGTAGTTGATAACAGCATCCTAAAAAAAAAGATAGGGGGGTAAATTGATTTCACCCACCTGACTGATGACACATGAAAATAATGAATATCACCACTAGTTAGGTCAATAAAGCGTCATGAAACGCTAAGACTTTAATATACTGTAGAACATTAACTGTGGACATTACACCCATTATTTATTTCAACTGGCTTTGATTGTAAAATACTGTGTTTTATGTAAAAAATTGCTTGTCCCTTGATCCCTTTGTCTTGGAAATTGCCTATACCAACTACTAAACAAGTGTATTTAGGTGTTTAGCAACAAATGCAGAATATGGCCAGCGTCAATTCGGCTATTTTCAGAGCTGGATTTATTCTTGTGAAAGTGCAACACACAAAGATCTGTGCAAATCCTGGAGTGTTGCACCTTCAGAAGAAGAAATCTGTCTCAGAAAGAGTGCTGATAGCAGCTGGCGGCGGCCATATTTGGCATTCGTTGCTAAATGTCTACCAACTACGTACCACACAGTGATTGTTAACAACGTAGACAAACTCATGTACAGTAAAGATAAAATGAGTCTTCAGATAAGATGAGTCTTCATGTGACATAGTACCTAGTTTCTCAACCTGTAATAAGTGTAACCTTAGGGCATTGGCCTTCATTATTTTTTTCTGATGTAGCTATTGCAAACTTTACATATTAAAGAAAGCTGTGTTTCTCATTGCTACCCTTGAGCACTCCTAACAGGGCAGAGTGTGAGTATTGCCCAGCCTAGGCTGCACAATCACTGATTCACCTTAAATTGGTAAAACCTTAGATTCTGGGGGGCAGTTATCAAGCCGTCTACTTTTCTGCCTTCGCCGGCCCAATACGCCCGCCTAAGCTCGCCTACCTTCGCCGCCACGGACCTTGAATACGTTCGCCTAAGTTATCAAATAAAGCTGTCAAAAAGCCGCGGGGCGATGAGCAGCGGACTGTGAGAGTTATCACTCATCCGATCTCGCTGCTCTTCGGCTTTTTCCCAGCTTTATTGCTAGCCTGTCACTAAGGACTCACACTAAACTACACTGTTCTATCCCTATACCGGCGCCCCCGGAGCCTCCCGCAACTCAATAGTTACTAACCCCTAAACCGCCGCTCCTAGACCCTGCCGCAACTCTGATAAATGTATTAACCCCTAAACCGCCGCTCCCGGACACCGCTGCCACCTACATTATACCTAGTAACCCCTATCCTGCCCCCCCTACACCGTCGCCCTCTATAATAAAGTTATTAACCCCTATCCTGCTGATCCCGCACCTCGCCGCAACTAAATAGTTTAACCCCTAAACCGCCGCTCCCTGAACCCGCCGCAACCTATATTAAACCTATTAACCCCTATCCTGCCCCCCCTACACCGTCGTCACCTATAATAAATTTATTAACCCCTAATCTGCCCCCCCTACACCGTCGCCACCTATAATAAATTTATTAACCCATATCCTGCTCCCCACTACGCCGCCGCCACTGTAATAAAATTATTAACCCCTAAACCTAAGTCTAACACTAACGCCCCCCTAACTTAAATATTAATTAAATAAATCTAAATAATATTTTTATTATTAACTAAATTAATCCTATTTAAAACTAAATACTTACCTATAAAATAAACCCTAATATAGCTACAATATAAATAATAATTATATTGTAGCTATCTTAGGATTTATTTTTATTTTACAGGCAACTTTCAATTTATTTTAACTAGGTACAATAGCTATTAAATAGTTATTAACTATTTAATAGTTACCTAGCTAAAATAAACTGAAATTTACCTGTGAAATAAATCCTAACCTAAGTTACAATTACACCTAACACTACACTATACTTTAATAAATTAATTGATCGGAAGAGCCAATAGAATGCGAGCTCAATCTGATTGGCTGATTCCATCAGCCAATCAGATTTTTCCTATCTTAATTCCGATTGGCTGATAGAATCCTATCAGCCAATCGGAATTGAGGGGACGCCATCTTGGATGACGTCCCTTAAAGGAGCCTTCATTCGTCGCAGTCCGTCAGTGAAGAAGGAGGTTCCGCGTCGGCGGGAGGAAGATTCAAGACCCGGCTTGGAAGATGACATCGCCCAGATAGAAGACCTCTTCAGCGCCTCTTGGAAGATGACATCGCCCGGATCGAAGACTTCTTCAGCGCCGCCTGGATGATGACTTCATCGGATGGAAGATTTCTTCAGCGCCGCTTGGAGGATTAACTTCTTCCGCTCCAGATGTCCACTTCGGTTCCATCGCTGCTCGGCTGAGTGAAGACGACTCAAGGTAGGATGATCTTCAGGGGATTAGTGTTAGGTTTTTGTAAGGGGGGTTTGGGTTAGATTAGGGGTATGTGGGTGGTGGGTTTTAATGTTGGGGGGGGTTGTATTTTTCTTTTACAGGCAAAAGAGCTGAACTTTTTGGGGCATGCCCCCACAAATGGCCCTTTTAAGGGCTGGTAAGGTAAAAGAGCTTTGAACTTTATTTAATTTAGAATAGGGTAGGGCATTTTTTTATTTTGGGGGGGTTTGTTATTTTATTAGGGGGCTTAGATTAGGTGTAAGTAGCTTAAAATTGTTGTAATATTTTAAAAATGTTTGTAACTTATTTTTTTATTTTTTGTAACTTAGCTTTTTTTATTTTTTGTACTTTAGTTAGTTTATGTAATTGTATTTAATTGTAGTTATTTGTAGGTAGTTTATTTAATTAATTTAATGATAGTGTAGTATTAGGTTTAATTGTAACTTAGGTTAGGATTTATTTTACAGGTAATTTTGTATTTCTTTTAGCTAGGTAATAGTTAATAACTATTTAATAACTATTCTAACTAGCTAAAATAAACACAAAGTTACCTGTAAAATAAATATAAATCCTAAGATAGCTACAATATAATTATTATTTATATTGTAGCTATATTAGGGTTTATTTTACAGGTAAGTATTTAGTTTTAAATAGGAATAATTTATTAAAGTATAGTGTAGTGTTAGGTGTAATTGTAACTTAGGTTAGGATTTATTTTACAGGTAAATTTCAGTTTATTTTAGCTAGGTAACTATTAAATAGTTAATAACTATTTAATAGTTTTTGTACCTAGTTAAAATAAATTGAAAGTTGCCTGTAAAATAAAAATAAATCCTAAGATAGCTACAATATAATTATTATTTATATTGTAGCTATATTAGGGTTTATTTTAAAGGTAAGTATTTAGTTTTAAATAGGATTAATTTAGTTAATAATAAAAATATTATTTAGATTTATTTAATTAATATTTAAGTTAGGGGGGCGTTAGGGTTAGTGTTAGACTTAGGTTTAGGGGTTAATAATTTTATTACAGTGGCGGCGGCATAGTGGGGGGCAGGATAGGGGTTAATAAATTTATTATAGGTGGCGACGGTGTAGGGTGGGCAGATTAGGGGTTAATAAATTTATTATAGGTGGCGACGGTGTAGGGGGGCAGGAAAGGGGTTAATACATTTAATATAGGTTGCGGCGGGTTCAGGGAGCGGCGGTTTAGGGGTTAAAACATTTATTATAGTTGCGGTGGGCTCCGGGAGCGGCGGTTTAGGGGTTAATATGTATAGAGTAGCTTGCGGTGGGCTCCGGGAGCGGCGGTTTAGGGGGTAATAACTTTATTTAGTTGCGGCGGTGTAGGGGGGGCAGATTAGTGGTGTTTAGACTCGGGGTACATGTTAGGGTGTTAGGTGTAGACAGTTCCCATAGGAATCAATGGGATGTCTGTCAGCAGCGAACTTGTACTTTCGCTATGGTCAGACTCCCATTGATTCCTATGGGATCCGCCGCCTCCAGGTGTGGCGGTTTGAAAACCAGGTACGCTGGGCCGTAAAAGTGCCGAGCGTACCTGCTAGTCATTTGATAACTAGCAAAAGTAGTGAGATTGTGCCGCACTTGTGTGCGGAACATCTGGAGTGACGTAAGAATCGATCTGTGTCGGACTGAGTCCGGCGGATCGAAGCTTACGTCACTAAATTCTACTTTTGCCGGTCTCGAGCCTTTGATAACTAAGGCGAATCAGCCTCGCCACAAATACGCTGCGGAATTCCAGCGTATTTGAGGTTGACGGCTTGATAACTACCCCCCCCCTGGCTTGAGACAATTTGCAGATAAATGTGCCACTGTGAAATAGGTAAAGTGCATCATACTGAAGTGTTCTGCAATAAAACAAGACAGATAAACTGTGCATGAAATGGTTATTAAAAATATAAAGATGGTATTGTAAATATTACTTTCCTCATCATGCAGAAAATTTTTATTTTCCTTTTTTAATAATATAAGAAGCTCAGTAATTGCATCTAATTATTAACATCAATGGACTATTTATCTGTGTTTTAAGTGTTTATTATTCTCTGCTGTAATATTGACAAATCTTAAATTCCAGAAAACATAAAACAAATATCTAATCCCTATATATTTACTTCATTAAAGGGATAGTAAACCCCACACTTTTCTTTTATGATTCAGATAGAACATACAATTTTAAATAACTTTCCAATTTAATTCTATTATCAAATTTTCTTCATTTTCATTTGTCTGAAGGGACAGCATTGCTCTACTGACAGGAAGCTGAAAATATCTATTTAGCCAATCACAAGAGACAAATGTGTGCAGGCACCAATTAGCAGCAGCTCCCACTAGTGTATGATATGTGCGTATTCATTTTTTAACAAGGGATACTAAGAGAAAGAAGCACATTTGAAAATAGAAGTGAATTTAAAAGGTGTGTTAAAATGGCATGCTCTATCTGAATCATGCAAGTTTAATGTTGACTTTCCTATCCCTTTAATATATCTGATACAAGCTTGTGAAATCAAGTAATACCCATGATTTCCATTTTTGCTCATGTAAAAAAGATTATTAATATTTGTGCTACAGTTGGGGTACACAGGAAACAACTGTATGCCTACAGGGGTACATTTTTAACAAAAAGGCAGAGAAACGCTGGCATGGTACAATTCATAAAGTGAGAGTTTATTAAATAAAATGAGAATTGATTTTAACATTTGTTCTGCATGTGGGTCTTTTCCAATTCAATATTCAAAAAGATTTAAGTGCAATAAGAAAATGTTCTAAAGTGTTATATGCAAGAAATAGCACAATATTAAAATGCTCTAACTATGTTTAACACCTGCAAGGGGTTCAAGTCCTCTGCTAAACAGCAATGCACTACTGGGCCCTAGATGAACACATCTGTTAAGCCAATTAAAAAGAGATGTGTGTAGCTACCAGCTAGCTCACAGCAGTGCATTGCTGCACCTGAGTCTACCTAGGTTGGGCATTCAACAAAGGATACCAATAGAATGAAGCAAATTTGATAACAGAAGTTAATTGAAAAGTCTCTTGAAACTGCATCAGGGAAGTTTAAGTTTGATTAAAGAAGCAAGAAACCAATGGCACTACTCATATGTATACTCCTAACCCTTATTGATAAACAGATTCATAGAGATCTATGTTAACGGGTGTGGGTGAGGCTCATATTTATCTCTACATAGATTGTCAATATGTGTTTTAATGTTGTTTTTCCTACTTTAATAAAAGTTATGTTTTAAACTTTTGTCAGAACTCTCACCCCAGGTGTTTAGGCAAATTACTCACACAGACTGTGTGTTCCTGTTCTTATTATTCCGTTATACTCCAGAGTGCTAAAAGTGTATTCTTGTTAGAGGGCCCCCTCTTTCCCCCTCCAAGTTTAATTTTGACTTTCCTGTCCCTTTAATTGCTAAAATAAAAGAATGTCCAGTGAATTTATAAAAAGATACACGCATTTAAACAAACTGTACACAGAGTTGTGCGTTATTAACTGTTTGACTTAAAGGGACATGTAACCCAAATGTTTTCTTACATTTTTCAGATAGAGAATACAATTTTTAAAACGTTTCCAATTTAATTCTATTATCAAATATGCTTTGTTCTCATGTTATTCTTTGTTGAAGAGATATCTGGCTAGGTAGCGTGCACATTTCTGGAGCTCTGCATGACAGGAAATAGTGCGGCCATCTATTGCATGCCATATAGGGCTCCATTTATCATTCAGTGGCGGACAGGGGCAAACATTTTCGCCTCCGTCCACCCAGCTACCCCTCATACGGGCAGCAATCCGATGCCCGCATTAAACATTGCACACGAGTGCTCCTTTGCGCTCGGCTGCAACCACAACCCCATGCCCACGCACAGCCAATCACACGCAGGCAGGAGCTGTTAATCTTCCCGTTGGATGAGACCGGGGAGATTGAAATTCTCCACCTAAAAGGTGGTGAACTGGGTAGGGATGAAGGGGTCAGATGACCGCTGCTTGATAAATACTGACGGCAGGTTCGCTTGTGGGGGAAAAGGGCTTGATAAATCAAGACCATATGGCTGCAAACACGTGCACACTCCTGAACTTGCCTTCCTGCTTTTCAACAAAGGATAACAAGAAAACTACGAAAATGTGAAAGTTGTTTAAAATTGTATGCTTTATCTGAATAAAGAAATAAACATTTTTGGGTTTTTTTCCCTTTAAGTGCTGCAGGGAGATGTGAAGTATATAAAGCAATTTACATATATTTACTGTTTTCTGTATAATTAAAACTGAGCAACAATGTATTAAAACAAAAAACAAAAATGTTTTAAATAATATCATTTTTTTGGGGGGGGGGGAATGTAATGTTTAATTTTGTGGTTATATTTGTTTCAGGGAAATAAGGTTCTTAGTTTGTGCAATTAACGTACTGCTCTCAGTAATTATGCTATTTATAGAGACTGCTAAAAGCTGTTATTTTAGCTCACACAGAAACTATTATTTCTCATCCTGAAGCTCCTGGGAGTTTCTAAACCCATTAGACAGCGTGTTTAAAATTCCAGGTGCTTCTCGATCACAGATAATATGAACTCTGGGCTGCAATGAATTTCATGCTTTTGGTTAAGGAAGGGCAGCTGGTAAACCATTAGCAGCTGGGCTCATTTTAATATATAGTTACTGCTGAATGCACGGACGCAGCGCAAAATACTTTACTACTGCTCTAAGGGCAGAAACTGTACGGCAGGCACAGTTGGCAAGCAATTAAGTTTTGAAAAAATGATTATCATGAAAAAGTTTAAGTGTCACTGAGTGCCCTAGTGCACAAATGCTTATTAAAAGGTGTATTGTATTTCCCAATTTCAAGTAAAAAGATGGTATTTCAAAATGTTTTAAAAGTGTCCACCCCCCCTAATTCTTCTACTGTATAAACCAATTATTTCTCTAACAGCTCTCCCTATTAGCCAGTGAGAAATAGATACCTAGGTACCAGTTGCATAAAACTACACATTTCCCCTCGAAGGTATATTATGCATTTCAGCCAACTGTATGTAAAGCCTATTTTAAATTAAGGATGAGAAGATTTATGTATCTCAATGCCACAATTCTGTATTGGTAAAACTGTCCTGTGTTGATTCTGTTTCCTACAATAAAAATAATAAAAAACAAAAACAAAAAAAAACCATAATTTATGTAAGAACTTACCTGATAAATTAATTTCTTTCATATTGGCAAGAGTCCATGAGCTAGTGACATATGGGATATACAATCCTACAAGGAGGGGCAAAGTTTCCCAAACCTCAAAATGCCTATAAATACACCCCTCACCACACCCACAATTCAGTTTAACGAATAGCCAAGCAGTGGGGTGATAAAGAAAGGAGTAGAAAGCATCAACAAAAGGAAATTTGGAAATAATTGTGCTTTATACAAAAAATCATAACCACCATAAAAAGGGTGGGCCTCGTGGACTCTTGCCAATATGAAAGAAATGAATTTATCAGGTAAGTTCTTAAATAAATTATGTTCTCTTTCATGTAATTGGCAAGAGTCCATGAGCTAGTGACATATGGGATATCAATACCCAAGATGTGGAGTCTTCCACTCAAGAGTCACTAGAGAGGGAGGGAATAAAAATAAAAACAGCCATATTCCGCTGAAAAAATTAATCCACAACCCAAAACAAAAATAAGTTTATTTCATCTTTGAAAGAAAAAAACTTAAATCAAAAGCAGAAGAATCAAACTGAAACAGCTGTCTGAAGAACTTTTCTACCAAAAACTGCTTCCGAAGAAGCAAATACATCAAAACGGTAGAATTTAGTAAATGTATGCAAAGAGGACTAAGTCGCCGCTTTGCAAATCTGATCAACTGAAGCTTCATTCTTAAAAGCCCACAAAGTGGAAACTGATCTAGTAGAATGAGCTGTAATTCTCTGAGGCGGTGCCTGACGCGACTCCAAATAAGCTTGATGAATCAAAAGTTTCAACCAAGAAGCCAAGGAACTAGCAGAAGCCTTCTGACCTTTCCTAGGACCAGAAAATAAAACAAATAGACTGGAAGTCTTCCTGAAATCTTTAGTAGCTTTTACATAATATTTCAAAGCTCTTACCACATCCAAAGAATGTAAGGATCTCTCCAAAGAATTCTTAGGATTAGGACATAAGGAAGGGACAACAATTTCTCTACTAATGTTGTTAGAATTCACAACCTTAGGTAAAAATTGAAAAGAAGTCCGCAAAACTGCCTTATCCTGATGAAAAATCAGAAAAGGAGACTCACAACAAAGAGCAGATTGCTCAGAAACTCTTCTAGCAGAAGAGATAGCCAAAAGGAACAACACTTTCCAAGAAAGTAGTTTAATGTCCAAAGAATTCATAGGCTCAAATGGAGGAGCCTGTAACGCCTTCAGAACCAAATTAAGACTCCAAGGAGGAGAAATTGATTTAATGACAGGCTTAATACGAACTAAAGCCTGTACAAAACAGTGAATATCAGGAAGTATAGCAATTTTTCTGTGAAATAAAACAGAAAGAGCGGAGATTTGTCCTTTCAAGGAACTTGCAGACAAACCCTTATCCAAACCATCCTGAAGGAACTGTAAAATTCTAGGAATTCTAAAAAAATTCCAGGAGAATTTATGAGAAGAACACCATGAAATGTAAGTCTTCCAAACTCTATAATAAATCTTTCTAGAGACAGATTTACGAGCTTGTAACATAATATTAATCACTGAGTCAGAGAAACCTCTATGACTTAGAACTAAGCGTTCAATTTCCACACCTTCAAATTTAATGATTTGAGATCCTGATGGAAAAACGGACCTTGAGATAGGTCCGGCCGTAACGGAAGTGGCCAAGGCGGGCAACTGGACATCCATACCAGATCCGCATACCAAAACCTGTGTGGCCATGCTGGAGCCACCAGCAACACAAAAGACTGTTCCATGATGATTTTGGAGATCACTCTTGGAAGGAGAACTAGAGGCGGGAAGATGTAAGAAGGATGATAACACCAAGGAAGTGTCAGTGCATCCAAGGCTTCCGCCTGAACATCCCTGGACCTGGACAGGTATCTGGGAAGTTTCTTGTTTAGATGAGAGGGCATGAGATCTATCTCTGGAAGACCCCACATCTGAACAATCTGAGAAAACACATCTGGATGGAGAGACCACTCCCCTGGATGTAAAGTCTGGCGGCTGAGATAATCCGCCTCCCAATTGTCTACACCTGGGATATGCACCGCAGAGATTAGACAGGAGCTGGATTCGCCCAATCAAGTATCCAAGATACTTCTTTCATAGCTTGGGGACTGTGAGTCCCACCCTGATGATTGACATAAGCCACAGATGTGATATTGCCTGTCTGAAAACAAATGAACGGTTCTCTCTTTAGCAGAGGCCAAAACTGAAGAGCCCTGAGAATTGCACGGAGTTCTAAAATATTTATTGGTAATCTCGCCTCTTGAGATTTCCAAACCCCTTGTGCTGTCAGAGATCCCCAAACAGCTCCCCAACCTGAAAGACTCGCATCTGTTCAAATCACAGTCCAGGTTGGCCGAACAAAAGAGGCCCCTTGAACCAAACGAAGGTGATCTATCCACCATGTCAGAGAGTGTCGTACATTGGGATTCAAGGATATTAATTGTGATATCTTTGTATAATCCCTGCACCATTGATTCAGCATGCAAAGCTGTAGAGGTCTCATGTGAAAACGAGCAAAGGGGATCATGTCCGATGCTGCAGTCATGAGACCTAAAACTTCCATGCACATAGCCACTGAAGGGAATGACAAACTGAAAGTGCCGGCATGCTGCGACCAATTTTAAAGTCTCTTGTCTGTTAGAGACAGAGTCATGGACACTGAATCTATCTGGAAACCTAAAAAGGTGAACCTTGTCTGAGGAATCAAGAAACTTTTTGGTAAATTGATCCTCCAACCATGTTTCCGAAGAAACAACACTAGATTCGTGTGAGATTCTGCAGTATGTAAAGACTGAGCTAGTACCAAGATATCGTCCAAATAAGGAAACACCACAATACCCTGTTCTCTGATTACAGATAGTAGGGCACCCAGAACCTTTGAAAAGATTCTTGGAGCTGTTGCTAGGCCAAATGGAAGAGCAACAAATTGGTAATGCTTGTCTAGAAAAGAGAATCTCAGAAACTGATAGTGTTCTGGATGAATCGGAATATGAAGGTATGCATCCTGCAAGTCTATTGTGGACATATAATGTCCTTGCTGAACAAAAGGCAGAATAGTACTTATAGTCACCATCTTGAAAGTTGGTACTCTTACATAACTATTCAAAATTTTCAGATCCAGAACTGGTCTGAACAAATTTTCTTTCTTTGGTACAATGAATAGGTTTGAATAAAACCCCAAACCTTGTTCCTGAGGAGGAACTGGCATGATTACCCCTGAAGACTCCAGGTCTGAAACACACTTCAGAAAAGCCTGAGCTTTTACTGGATTTACAGGGATGCGTGAGAGAAAAAATCTTCTCACAGGAGATCTTACTTTGGATCCTATTCGATACCCTTGAGAGACAATGCTCTGAATCCAATGATTTTGGACAGATTTTATCCAAAAATCCTTGAAAAACCTTAATCTGCCCCCTACCAGCTGAGCTGGAATGAGGGCCGCACCTTCATGCAGACTTAGGGGCAGACTTTGGTTTCCTAAATGGCTTGGATTTATTCCAATTTGAGGAAGGCTTCCAACTGGAAGCAGATTCCTTGGGAGGAGGATTGAGTTTTTGTTCCTTATTCTGACGAAAGGAACGAAAACGGTTAGAAGCCTTAGATTTAACCTTAGGTTTTTTATCCTGAGGCAAAAAAACTCCTTTTCCTCCAGTGATAGTTGAAATAATAGAATCCAACTGAGAACCAAATAAATTATTACCTTGGAAAGAAAGAGACAGTAATCTAGATTTAGATGTCATATCAGCATTCCAAGATTTAAGCCACAAAGCTCTTCTAGCTAATACAGCTAAAGACATGGATCTAACATTAATTTTGATAATATCAAAAATGGCATCACAAATAAAATTATTAGCATGTTGCAGTAAGCGAGTAATGCTATATATGTCAGGATCCAATTCTCGTTGCGCTAAATTCTCCAACCAAAAAGTTGAGGCAGCCGCAACATCAGCCAAAGAAATAGCAGGTCTGAGAAGATGACCTGAATATAAATAGGCCTTCCTTAAATAGGAATCAAGCTTCCTATCTAAAGGATCCTTAAAGGAAGTACTAGCTTCCATAGGAATAGTGGTACGTTTAGCAAGAGTAGAAATAGCCCCATCAACTTTGTTTTTTTTCCCCCAAAACTCTATAGATTTTGCTGGTAAAGGATACAATTTTTTAAACCTTGAAGATGGAATAAAAGAAGTACCTGGCTTATTCCATTCCCTAGAAATCATATCAGAAATAGCAAAAACCCCTGGGGAAACCACAGGCGGTTTAAAAACAGCATTTAAACGTTTATTAGATTGAAGGTCAATAGGACTGGTTACCTCAATATCCAAAGTAATTAACACTTCTTTTAATAAAGAACACATACACTCTATTTTAAATAAATAAGTAGATTTGTCAGTGTCAATGTCTGAGGAAGGATCTTCTGAATCAGATAGATCCTCATCAGAAGAGGATAAATTATTATGTTGCTGGTCATTTGAAATTTCATCAGCTAAATGAGAAGTTTTAAAAGACCTTTTACGTTTATTAGAAGGTGGAAATGCAGACAAAGCCTTCAGAATAGAATCAGAAACAAATTCTTTAAAATTTACAGGTATATCATGCACATTAGAAGTTGAAGGAACTGCAACTGGCAATGTACTATTACTGATGGAAACACTATCTGCATGTAAAAGTTTATCATGACAACTATTACAAATGACATTTGGTGGAATAATTTCTACACTTTTACAACAAATGCACTTAGCTTTGGTAGAACCGATGTCAGGCAGCAATGTTCCAGTAGAAACTTCTGAGGCAGGATCAGATTGGGACATCTTGCTCAATGTAAGAGAAAAAACAACATATAAAGCAAAATTATCTATTTCCTTATATGACAGTTTCAGGAATGGGAAAAAATGCAAAAGCATAGGCCTCTGATAGAGAAAAAAGCAAGAGGCAAACATCAATGGGGTATTGAAATAATAAAAATGACACACTCACGTCACTAATGACGCCGCCGTGTGAAAGGTCTCGGCGTCACGTATGACGCCGGAAATGCCGAAGTTGCGTCATAAACGGCTTTTTCCGCGCCAAAAAAATTTCGCACCAAGAATGACGCAATAAAGTTTAGCATTTGACGCACCCGCGGGCCTAATACCCGCAATAGCAAGAAGTAGTCAATTGAAAAAAAGACTAAAACCCCAGGTAAGAAATACATTTCTTAAAATGTTTAAATTCCCCAAATATGAAACTGACAGTCTGCTGAAGGAAATACATGAACCTGACTCATGGCAAATATAAGTACAATACATATATTTAGAACTTTATATAAATGCATAAAGTGCCAAACCATAGCTGAGGTGTCTTAAGTAATAAAAAACATACTTACCAAAAGACACCCATCCACATATAGCAGATAGCCAAACCAGTACTAAAACAGTTATTAGTAGAGGTAAGGGTAAATTGAGAGTATATCGTCGATCTGAAAAGGGAGGTAGGAGATGAATCCCTACGACCGATAACAGAGAACCTATGAAATAGACCCCCGTTAGGGAAATCATCGTATTCAAATAAGTGATACTCCCTTCACGTCCCTCTGACATTCGCTGTACTCTGAGAGGAATCGGGCTTCAACAATGCTGAGAAGCGCATATCAACGTAGAAATCTTAGCACAAACTTACTTCACCACCTCCATAGGAGGCAAAGTTTGTAAAACTGAATTGTGGGTGTGGTGAGAGGGTGTATGTATAGGCATTTTGAGGTTTGGGAAACTTTTCCCCTCCTGGTAGGATTGTATATCCCATATGTCACTAGCTCATGGACTCTTGCCAATTACATGAAAGAAAACACACACATTTCCTGATAGTTTTATTAAATGGCTTTTAGTTTTTATGCAGTAATATTCTAACATGTTTAACCATTGTTCCACCATATATAGGAGAGAAAAAACAAAATTTATGCTTACCTGATAAATTTATTTATTTCTTGACACAGTGAGTCCACGGAATCATCAATTACTGTTGGGAATATCACTCCTGACGAGCAGGAGGCGGCAAAGAGCCCCACAGCAAAGCTGTTAAAGGGACATTTAACACCCAATAAAAATCCCTAAAACCTACTTTTTCTTATTAATAAAAATAAAATAATCATGTGCTCCTCTTACCCCAAACTGTTGAAGGATATTGTTTTAAAGTACAGCACTGATCCACTGCTGGTGTCTCCTATGGAAGCTGCCATATTGTAACGCACGCTACAGGCAGGGGCACAGAAGTCACATGCTCATGATGCAGTCAAGGACACACACAGCTATATTACATACAGTGTACTTAGAGGATCACATCTGTGTGAGCTGCTGTGACTGAAGAAACATTTGTTAGAGTATAAAAGGTATTAGATTTAGCCATGTATGTATAATACACATAATATGCATCTTAACGTTAATAAAATGATCATTAAGTACTGTTTATTTGTGTTTCTAACTCCCCCCACAGTTAAAACTTCAAACTGCCCACAAGTTTTAGGATTTAAGAAAAGCCGTTTTCTGCAGGCAGCCAGGCACTATCATCAGTGTAATTTATTTGTTGTAACCTCCGTGAGGGAAGAGGGAGGGGGAGGCTGTGACGCTGCATATACTCTCGGTGCAGAAGATTTCTGCTTTTCAAGAGTTCTCCTCTGTTTATATAAATCACTAAGGGCTGACAGTTGTACAAGCTTAGGGATCATTTAGCAATGATTGTCTCTTTCAATGCAGACGATCATTGCTAAACGATCCCTAAGGGAGTGTCGTGAGAAATACATTTATCAGGTAAGCATAAATTTAGTTTTCTTTCTTAAGACACGGTGAGTCCACGGAATCATCAATTACTGTTGGGAATTAATACCCAAGCTAGAGGACACATATAATTAGGGAGGGCAAGGAAGGTAACCCAAACAGAAGGCACATTGCAAAACCTTTCTCCCAAAAGAAGCCTCAGCCGAAGCAAAAGTATCACATTTATAAAATATAGAAAAAGTGTGCAAAGAAGACCAAGTCGCAGCCTTACACACCTGTTCTAAAGAGGCCTCATTTTTGAAGGTCCAAGAAGACACCGCCCTAGTGGAATGAGCTGTAATTCTCTCAGGAGGCTGCTGTCCAGCAGTATCATAAGCCATACAAATAACACTTCTCAACCAGAGGGAAAGAGAAGTGGCAGTAGCTTTCTGGCCTTTGCGTTTACCAGAAAAGCAACCTATGCAGCCTAATTACTTCACCACCTCCTTGCACTAGAGGCAAAGAGAATGACTGGGGGTTATGGGAAGGGAAGTGATACTTAACAGCTTTGCTGTGGTGCTCTTTGCCTCCTCCTGCTGGCCAGGAGTGATATTCCCAACAGTAATTGATGATTCCGTGGACTCACCGTGTCTTGAAAGAAATAAGTACAATGTCCCTTTAAATTAAAGTGCATAATAGTTGTATTACTACTCTCATTGCAATACATATTAAAAAGGAAGAAAAAAAATTGGACAAAGATTTATGGCATTTGTACTCCTTTCTAATAGAAAGTGACAAACAAGCCAGAAGGCTAGCAGTAGTATGCTAACACAACGGAATCTGGAGCCCAACAGTTATGGCAGAACTGCATTAAGCCCTTAACTTCTGATCTATTTACAAACTATGTGCTGAGCTGTTTTGGAGTTTTAGCTGATGCTCACAATTAAGCCTTACTGTATTTTATTTCCAAGTGTGTTTATATATACAAGGAAACGCATATGACAAAAGGTACCAGCTCTGATGACAAACATTTTGTTAAACCCTAAAAGCCAAAGTCCCATGGCTGCCAAAACTTCTTTCCTGGCTCTAATCAATTTGTCAACCCCTGGCTTAGAAAACTATATTTGGGTGCCACAGACTGTTCACCTGACATATCTGCTTTCCACTCCACAAAGACAAAGTGAACTTGGAAATGTTACCCATGGGAACCTGAGAAATCACTAATGATTAGCTATGATAAGAACATGCAGAACTTTGAAATCTATTTTACTATTGTTGTTTAGGGAGACTAAATAAACTCCAATGAGCACTCATTTCTGAGAACCAGCAGAAGAACCTGATTATGTATTGCTAAGGTGGAATTTTCTGATTGGCTTTGAGAATCATAAAATACAAAAGGAATAATGTGCTTTCCTTTGTACAAGATTAACTGAAATTTGAGACACTATAAAAAAAACTAGAAATAGTGACAGGAATGCTCCTATAGGGGATATGGATGAGCAAAACCTTATGCTGACCTTTTGCCTCTACCACTGTCACATAATTTGAGTTTGTGATTTGCAGGTTTGGGAGTGAAATGGATCTCTGGGTATCAAAAATCTCGAAAAGTTAACCCTTTGCACAAATGCTGAAGAATATCAGACAGTATTTGCTGAGGTAGTAAGGACTAATGAATATCAACAGTATCTATCACAGTTGAATTATATGCATAAGCTTGGAAAAAACTAGTGTGATTGGCTTTTTAGACTTCCATGACATACTGTATGCCATCCTCTATATCAGTGGGAGCATGATGTATGCTGGGGATAGGATTACGTTATAATAAATAAATCCAAACATTATTTATTAGACGTAGGCAGAGCATGGTGCACATTAGGGCAGGGCGATATGGACCCAAAAAATTTGCAATTGCGATTTTAATCGCAATTTTCTTATAAATGACTATAACACCTTAATTTTCCAATAAAAACATATTTTACACTACAAAATCTTAATGTACGTTTCTTAATGTCCAATACACTCTTGGAGCATAAAAATCCAAACCACAAAATAGTAAAAATAAAAAGAGCTGCTTGTGCTGTGGTTACATAGTAGCCACTAGCCAGTTCTTAGGTCTTCGGACACAACATTGTCATGTCTTCTTGGGCAGTCATTCTAACTGTGGTAAGATTAACATATGAACCTCCCATAAATCAGAAAAAAATGTCTTTCAAAAACGAAGCCTCTTCTTTAAAAGAAAGTCTTGTTGAAGAGTTTAAAAACATTTCAGAATGTGCGCCATGGAAAATAGATCAGACAGTAGAGTAAAAGTGCACTAGTACTTCACTGTCTGAGCTATTTTCCGTGGTGCACTTTCTGAACTGTTTGAGTCAAATACTTTCTTTAAAAGAAGAGGCTTAATTTTTTCTATGTAAACAGGCTTTATTTTACCTGTGTAGGCAGCTGTGACTGCTGCCATCAGAGCGGAGGCAAACCGGCAAATTCCTCCATAGCGCAGCTCTTGCATAACCTCTCTACTCCCCCATCCCCTCCTTTCCCTACATAAGCCTCCGCGCAATGAACAGTTACAGCCAGCCCTCCTGTATGTCATAGGGGCCATTTCTTAATGGCGGCAATTAATTGTGCAGCCCTAGTGCACATTAAACTAATATACAACCATGGGCATTGTTGTAATAAAGAAAACATTATGCAGTGGGTTAAACTTAAAAAAAAATCCTTTTAAAATGATAAAGATTATTTTAAATATATTTGTGTAGTGTCCATTACTTCCTGTCACAGTTCTACAAGGAGGCCAAGGTCTCTACATGAAGGCATAAATCTTCTAGAGCAGCATGAGCTGGTCTAGGGCCAGATTATGAGTGGCGCAATAACAGTTATGTGTGAGAGATATCGGGTTTATTGCGGATGTTTGCACTTGTCGGATGTAGCCCTCGTATTATAAGTTGAAAGTGAACGTGATTGCTTGAGTGCAATTGAAGTTAACGCGTTTTCGGATAGAGCAACCTCAGATCTCTGGTTCTAAAGACACTTCTGGCCAAACTTTTAAATTGGTTAAATAAAGCTCAGTTTTAACAGCACCAAGGAATCATGCCAGTTTGTTCTTTGATTATGTTTGAAACGTATCCTCATACACCGGGCGTTTTCCTTTCCTGCTGAATTGGGCTGGAGTTTGTTTGATGCCGGTACTTAGCGGTCAGGTGAGCAGGCTGTTTTTGAGAGAAGCTGTTCCTGGTCTGAATACACAGCATACTACAGTGGATATGGATCATCAGTTTTGCTGCTGAAAAGAGGAAGCATTTTAATTTTAGCCTGTATAACTACCGCACTGGCAAACTGGGGGACAAATCCAAGGCGGACCTGCAAAGTTCCCGGGGGACCGGTGATCATCTGGACTCTGGGGAGCAAAGTGTGTTCCGTTTATTGTTCAAGGCAGTGTTTGCTACAACCCGTAGCTGGAAGATAGGAGCCCTGAACAGGGCAGGCTTCATGTGAGATAATTGAGATAACACAACACATCCTAGGCAGCTATTTGGTGAAAATTTCCACTAACATTCTAAAACTGCAGACAAACAGTATTTCTCCATTTTTTGCTTGCCACTGATATTTAACTGTCATGTTTTACTGTGTATTGAGTAAAATTATCTACATACATTTTTGATTATATATATATATATATATATATATATATATATACACACACACACACACAGTTGTGCTCCTAAGTTTACATACCCTGGCAGCATTTAGGATTTCTTGGCCATTTTTTAGAGAATATGAATGATAACACAAAAACTTTTCACTCATGGTTAGTGTTTGGCTGAAGCCATTTATTATCAATCAACTGTGTTTACTCTTTTTAAATCATAATGACAACAGAAACTACCCAAATGACCCTGATCAAAAGTTTACATACCCTGGTGTTTTTGGCCTGATAACATGCACACAAGTTGACACAAAGAGGTTTGAATGGCTATTAAAGGTAACCATCCTCACCTGTGATCTATTTTCTTGTAATTAGTGTGTGTGAATAAAAGGTCAATGAGTTTCTGGACTCCAAACTAAAACAGGAAAGGTATATAAAAAGATATCCAAGGATTTGAGAATGCAAATCAGCAGTGTTCAAACTCTAATAAAGAAGTGGAAAATGAGGTGTTCTGTTGAAACCAAACCATGGTCAGGTAAACCAAATAAAATTTCAGCCACAACTGCCAGGAAAATTGTTCGGGATGCAAAGACAAACCTACAAATAACTTCAGGTGAAATACAGGACATGTGGTGTGGCTGTTTCAAGATGCACAATAAGGAGGCACTTGAAGAAAGATGGGTTGCATGGTCGAGTCGCCAGAAGAAATCCATTAATATGCAAATGCCACAAAGTATCCCGCTTACAATACGCCAAACAGCACAGAGACAAGCCTCAAACCTTCTGGCACAAAGTCATTTGGAGTGAGGAGACCAAAATTTAGCTTTTTGGCCACAACCATAAACGCTACATTTGGAGGGGTGTCAAGAAGCCCTATGATGAAAGGTACACCATTCCTACTGTGAAACAGGGAGGTGGATCGCTGATGTTTTGGGGATGTGTGAGCTACAAAGGCACAGGACAGTTGGTCAGAATTGATGGCAAGATAAATGCAGTATGTTATCAAACAGAACGCCTCATTTTCCACTTCTTGATTAGAGTTTGAACACTGCTGATTTGCATTCTTAATTCCTTGGATATCTTTTTTATATCCCTTTCCTGTTTTATACAGTTCAACTACCTTTCTCCCACAGATCCTTTGACAATTCTTTTTCTTTCCCCATGACTCAGAATCCAGAAACGTCAGTGCAACGCTGGATGAAAGATGCAAGGGTCTTTCAGGAGTCCAGAAACTCATTGACCTTTTATACACACACTCTAATTACAAGCACACAGATCACAGGTGAGGATGGTTACCTTTAATAGCCATTAAAACCTCTTTATGTCAACTTGTGTGCATGTTATCAGGCCAAAATCACCAGGGTATGTAAACTTTTGATCACGGTCATTTGGGTAGTTTCTGTTGTCATTATGATTTAAAAAGAGTAAACACAGTTGATTGATAATAAATGGCTTCAGCCAAACACTAACCATGAGTGAAAGAAAAGTTTTTGTGTTATCATTCATATTATCTGAAAAATGGCCAAGAAATCATAAATTCTGCCAGGGTATATAAACTTATGAGCCCATATATATATATAAATATATATATATATATATATATATATATATATATATATATATATATATATATATATATATATATATATATATATAAAAATATAAAATCCCCAAGAGAGGACAAAAGGAGGCCGATTCATCGCCCAAGGCAGGTTCAAAATAAATTTATTGAGCAAAGGTGCTAGTACATAGGTGAGAGCAAAGCCTTAACACCTGACGCGTTTCGCGCATGCGCACATGCGCTTCATCAGAGGTGATGTGTTCAAGTTGTGAGTGAACTTAAATGCAACAAGGCAGCCAATTAAGGCCCCATTTAGCCCAAAACAGTGGCTACACCTGTAACTTTAAATAACTAGGTGAGTTGTTGCAGATAAGTCACTCATCCTATTTTACAAATATAAGTGTACAAACAAAACATAACAGAACTCCATATATATGCGGTATGAATATGGTAATCAATACATCCTAAAGCATACAAAATTATAATAAAAAAGGTCTAAACAGAAAGTGATTAAAAAAAAACCCATATGAGTTAAAAACCAAATGATCAATACTAAGGGGGGCAAAGTAAATAAGCAATAATTAATTAGCCCATAGTATGTAATAAGAAAAAATACAAATATAAATATCCAGTCCTAATACAAAAAGAAAAATAATTGTGCTAAAGGAAAAAAAACAAAAAATTAAAAAATAAATTATATATATATATATATATATATATATATATATATATATATATATATATATATAAAACATAATTTATGCTTACCTGATAAATTCCTTTCTCCTGTAGTGTAGTCAGTCCACGGGTCATCCATTACTTATGGAATATATCTCTTCCTAACAGAAAACTGCAAGAGAATTACCCAGCAGAGCTGCTATATAGCTCCTCCCCTCACCTATCATACTCAGTCATTCGACCAAAGCAGACGAGAAAGGAGGAACCACAGGGTACAGTGGTGACTGGAGTTTAATTAAAATTTAGACCTGCCGTAAAAACAGGGCGGGCCGTGGACTGACTACACTACAGGAGAAAGGAATTTATCAGGTAAGCATAAATTATGTTTTCTCCTGTTAAGTGTAGTCAGTCCACGGGTCATCCATTACTTATGGAATACCAATACCAAAGCTAAAGTACACGGATGAAGGGAGGGACAAGGCAGGAACATTAAACAGAAGGAACCACTGCCTGAAGTACCTTTCTCCCAAAAATAGCCTCCGACGAAGCAAAAGTGTCAAATTTGTAAAATTTTTAAAAAGTGTGAAGCGAAGACCAAGTCGCAGCCTTGCAAATCTGTTCAACAGAGGCCTCATTTTTAAAGGCCCAGGTGGAAGCCACAGCTCTAGTAGAATGAGCTGTAATCCTCAGAACCACCGAAGCTCTCTCCTGTTTGATCTTGGCAATCAAACGAGGAAGCATCGGGAATGGTGGAAACACATAAGCCATGTTGAAGACCCAAGGGGCTGTCAGAGCATCTATCAGCACCGCTCCCGGGTCCCTGGACCTGGATCCGTAACAAGGAAGCTTGGCGTTCTGACGAGACGCCATGAGATCCAGATCTGGTTTGCCCCAACGACGAATCAGTTGAGCAAAGACCTCCGGATGAAGCTCCCACTCCCCCGGATGAAAAGTCTGGCGACTTAGAAAATCCGCCTGCCATAAGTCTCGTGTGGTGGCGTCAATAGGAAACATTTTCCTAAATATGGGAGGAGGGGTAAAAGGCACACCAGGTCTATCCCACTCCTTGCTAATAATCTCTGTAAGCCTTTTTGGTATAGGAAATACGTCAGTACACACCGGTACCGCATAGTAACTATCCAACCTACATAATTTCTCTGGAATTGCAACCGCGTTACAATCATTCAGAGCCGCTAATACCTCCCCTAGCAATGTGCGGAGGTTCTCTAGCTTAAATTTAAAATTGGAAATCTCTGAATCCAGTCTCCCTGGATCAGATCCGTCACCCACAGAATGAAGCTCTCCGTCCTCACGTTCTGCAAACTGTGACGCAGTATCTGACATGGCTCTCATCTCATCCGCGCGCTCTATCCTTAACCCAGAGCTATCGTGCTTGCCTCTTAATTCTGGCAACTTAGATAATACTTCTGTCATAACAGTAGCCATGTCTTGCAAAGTGATTTGTAAGGGCCTCCCTGATGTACTTGGCACCACAAAATCACGCACCTCCTGAGCGGGAGGCGAAGGTACTGACACGTGAGGAGAGTTAGTCGGCATAACTTCCCCCTCGTCGTCTGGTGATAATTTCTTTACATGTAAAGATTGACTTTTATTTAAAGTAGCATCAATGCAATTAGTACACAAATTTCTATTGGGCTCCACATTGGCCTTTAAACATAGTGAACAAAGAGATTCATCTAAGTCAGACATGTTTAAACAAACTAGCAATGAGACTAGCAAACTTGTAAATACTTTTCAAAATTAATTTACAAGCAATATAAAAAACGTTACTGTGCCTTTAAGAAGCACAGAAAAACTGATACAGTTGAAATAACAATGACCAAAATAGTTATAGCAACCAAATTTTCACAGTAAATGTATTAAGTTAGCAAAGGATTGCACCCACCAGCAAATGGATGATTAACCCCTTAGTACCCAAAAACGGATAACAATTATATAATTAACGTTTTTCTCACAGTCAAATACACTGTCACAGGACTGCTGTGCCTGATTACCTCCCTCAAAATGGATTTTGAAGACCCCTGAGCTCTCTAGAGACAATCTGGATCATGGAGGATGAAGTAGACAGATTGTGACTGAATTTTTACTGCGCAAAAAAGCGCTAAAATAGGCCCCTCCCACTCATATTACAACAGTGGGGAAGCTCAGAAACTGTTTCTATGCAGAAAACAAAAATGGCCATGTGGTAAAAATCATGCCCTAATAAGTTTTATCACCAAGTACCTCACAAAAACGATTAACAAGCCAGTAAACGTTTTAAACATACATTTGAAAGTTATGTATTATTATTAATAAGCCTGCTACCAGTCGTTTTTACTGCAGTTAAGGCTCATACATTATTTCAGTATTAACAGTATTTTCAGAGTCAATTCCATTCCTTAGAAAAATACATTCAGTGTACACACACACACACATCAGCCTGATACCAGTCGCTATCACTGCATTTAAGGCTGAACTTACTTTACAATGGTATCAGCAGTATTTTCTCAGTCAATTCCATTCCTCAGAAAATAAATTACTGCACATACCTCATTTGTTGCAGGGGAGCCCTGCATGCTATTCCCCTTCTCTGAAGTTACCTCACTCCTCAGATGAGAACAGCCAGTGGATCTTAGTTACGTCTGCTAAGACCATAGAAAAAAAAACCCAGGCAGATTCTTCTTCTAATGCTGCCTGAGAATAAACAGCACACTCCGGTGCCATTTAAAAATAACAAACTTTTGATTGTAGAAATAAACTAAGTTAAAAAACACCACAGATCTCTCACAGCTTCCTTTTTAGTTAGGCTGCAAGAGAATGACTGAGTATGATAGGTGAGGGGAGGAGCTATATAGCAGCTCTGCTGGGTAATTCTCTTGCAGTTTCCTGTTAGGAAGAGATATATTCCATAAGTAATGGATGACCCGTGGACTGACTACACTTAACAGGAGAAATATATATATATATATATAAAAGAAGAAGATAAAAATAAACTTGCAAAAGAAGTTCACATGGGTATAAAAAATATGTAAAACAGGAGAAATCAAAACCAATGGGGAAACAATACATTAGTATATAGTCTACACTATTAAGATAAGGTTCCAAGGAATGGAAACACATAAGTGTTAACCCATAATGAAAGAATCAGAGATAAGGGCAAGCTATATAAATACCAGGGAAACAGAGAGCTATTCAACAAATAAATCAACATCCATCCTTTTGTTGATGCCTTCTGGTGCCCTGGTATGCAACTTGACAATCCAAAATATTTCTTTTTTCCCAAGACTTTTTTCCCCATCTCCCCCCCAGGGTGTTTTTTAATTATATCAATGCCAATAAATGAAAAATATTTAGGTCCCATGCCATGCAATCTGAAGTGTTTAGCTACAGGCGTTCTTGGTTCTTTTTCATCCAAGGAACGCAAATGCTCACGAATTCTGTCTTTCAGTGGGCGGGTAGTGATGCTTACGTATTGGCAAGAACAAAATAAGCAATTAATTAGATAAATAACATATTGGGAATTGCAGTCAATCCTATCCCTAATATGAAATACTTGATTAGTGACTTTTGAAGAAAAAGTATCTGTCACAGTAACACAAGTACACCCTTTGCATGGTACATGGCCACATTTAAAACATCCCGGTTTTGGGCTTAACCAATGAGAGCCTACTGTTTCTTTATCTGTAAATTGTTTGCCAGTTATGTCTCTTATAGTAAGTAGGGGCTTTACGTGCTATGCACTTGACTCCTGATGTTAAGATATTTTTTAAGGCCTCATCTCCTTTTAAAATGACCAAATTTTTCTTTACTATACTACAGATTTGATTGTATTGCCTACTAAATTGTGTAATAAACAAAAGATTTTGGTTAGGTAGGACAGTCTTATCAGTTGCAGAGGTCTTATCAAGATTATTTCTTCCTTGAAGTAAATTTTGTCTATTTAAATCTGCCACTTGTTTTTCTATTTTCAATAACAAATTTCTTTGATAGCCTCTGTCTGTTAATCTATTAGTTAGTTCCTTGGCCTGGGAATAGTACTCTGTTAATTCTGTACAATTCCTCCTCAGATGTAAGTACTGGGCCTTCGGAATACCTCTTTTTAAATGATTAAGATGACAGGAGTCAGCTCTCAGTATTGTGTTTCTGGCCAAAGGTTTACGATAGGTGCATGTAGAGATTCTATTATCTATAGCCCTTAGGTTTAAGTCTAAGAAATCAATGGTCTGACTAAACTTATGAGCACAAATTTTATATATATATATATATATATATATATATATATATATATATATATATATATATATATATATATATATATATATATATATATATATATATATACACACATACAAACATACACACAGTCCAGAAAGGGCTTAGCACTCTCAGTTACTCATTCCAGACAGAGGTACTTAACAAAACAAACATTCATAGATATAGAAGGCACTCTCCAGGAAAATCCATCAATGATATACTATACTGGGCAAAGATTTTACCAGATACAGATGTGAATGCTTATGTTATGGGAATTAGATTTTTTTTTTTTTACTTTTAGTGTAAATCCACAATAGAAACTAACTGTATACTTACACAAACTGTGTGTGTCACAAACTATATGTGTGTGTATATATGTAAATGTGAGTGTGTATGTACAGCACCCTCCATTAATATTGGAATATTGGAACCCTTGGTAAATATGTATTAATTTTTTAACCTTTTGATCTTTTGTTAAAAACATACACAAAAACAGAATTTATGTTTACCTGATAAATTACTTTCTCCAACGGTGTGTACGGTCCACGGCGTCATCCTTACTTGTGGGATATTCTCTTCCCCAACAGGAAATGGCAAAGAGCCCAGCAAAGCTGGTCACATGATCCCTCCTAGGCTCCGCCTTCCCCAGTCATTCGACCGACGTAAAGGAGGAATATTTGCATAGGAGAAATCATATGATACCGTGGTGACTGTAGTTAAAGAAAATAAATCATCAGACCTGATTAAAAAACCAGGGCGGGCCGTGGACCGGACACACCGTTGGAGAAAGTAATTTATCAGGTAAACATAAATTCTGTTTTCTCCAACATAGGTGTGTCCGGTCCACGGCGTCATCCTTACTTGTGGGAACCAATACCAAAGCTTTAGGACACGGATGATGGGAGGGAGCAAATCAGGTCACCTAGATGGAAGGCACCACGGTTTGCAAAACCTTTCTCCCAAAAATAGCCTCAGAAGAAGCAAAAGTATCAAATTTGTAAAATTTGGTAAAAGTGTGCAGTGAAGACCAAGTCGCTGCCTTACATATCTGATCAACAGAAGCCTCGTTCTTAAAGGCCCATGTGGAAGCCACGGCCCTAGTGGAATGAGCTGTGATTCTTTCAGGAGGCTGCCGTCCGGCAGTCTCATAAGCCAATCTGATGATGCTTTTAAGCCAAAAAGATAGAGAGGTAGAAGTTGCTTTTTGACCTCTCCTTTTACCAGAATAAACAACAAACAAGGAAGATGTTTGTCTGAAATCCTTTGTAGCATCTAAATAGAATTTTAGAGCACGGACAACGTCCAAATTGTGTAACAAACGTTCCTTCTATGAAACTGGATTCGGACACAAAGAAGGTACAACTATCTCCTGGTTAATATTTTTGTTGGAAACAACCTTCGGAAGAAAACCAGGCTCAGTACGTAAAAACCACCTTATCTGCATGGACCAGATAGGGCGGAGAACACTGCAGAGCAGATAACTCAGAAACTCTTCTAGCGGAAGAAATTGCAACCTAAAACAAAACTTTCCAAGATAATAACTTAATATCTATGGAATGTAAGGGTTCAAACGGAACCCCTTGAAGAACTGAAAGAACTAGATTAAGACTCCAGGGAAGAGTCAAAGGTCTGTAAACAGGCTTGATTCTAACCAGAGCCTGAACAAACGCTTAAACGTCTGGCACAGCTGCCAGCCTTTTGTGAAGTAAAACAGATAAAGCAGAGATCTGTCCCTTCAGAGAACTCGCAGAAAATCCTTTCTCCAAACCTTCTTGTAGAAAGGAAAGAATCTTAGGAATTTTTATCTTGTTCCATGGGAATCCTTTAGATTCACACCAACAGATATATTTTTTCCATATATTATGGTAAATTTTTCTAGTTACAGGCTTTCTAGCCTGAATAAGAGTATCTATTACAGAATCTGAAAACCCACGCTTTGATAAAATCAAGCGTTCAAACTCCAAGCAGTCAGTCGGAGGAAAACCAGATTCGGATGTTCGAATGGACCCTGAATAAGAAGGTCCTGTCTCAAAGGTAGCTTCCATGGTGGAGCCGATGACACATTCACCAGGTCTGCATACCAAGTCCTGCGTGGCCACACAGGAACTATCAAGGTCACCGAAGCCCTCTCCAGATTGATCCTGGCTACCAGCCTGGGAATGAGAGGAAACGGTGGGAATACATAAGCTAGGTTGAAGATCCAAGGTGCTACTATTGTATCCAATAGAGTTGCCTTGGGATCCCTGGATTTGGACCCGTAACAAGGGACCATGAAGTTCTGACGAGAGGCCATCAGAACCAAGTCTGGAATGCCCCATAATTGAGTTATTTGGGCAAAGATTTCCAGATGGAGTTCCCACTCCCCCGGATGCTCCTCCATCGCCAGGGAACTCCTTGTTACCCCCTGATGGTTGATATATGTAACAGTCGTCATGATGACTGATTGAAACCTTATGAATTTGGCCTTTGCTAGTCGAGGCCAAGCCTTGAGAGCATTGAATATCGCTCTCAGTTCCATTATGTTTATCGGGAGAAGAGAGTCTTCCCGAAACCATAGACCCTGAGTTTTCTGGGGTTCCCAGACCGCGCCCCAGCCCACCAGACTGGCGTCGGTCGTGACAATGACCTATTCTGGTCTGCGGAAGCTCATTCCCTGTGACAGGTTGTCCAGGGTCAGCCACCAACGGAGTGAATCTCTGGTTATTTGATCTACTTGTATCGTCGGAGACAAGTCTGTATAATCCCCATTCCACTGTCTGAGCATGCCCAGGTGCAATGGTCTTAGATGAATTCGTGCAAAAGGAACTATGTCCATTGCCGCAACCATCAACCCTATTACTTCCATGGACTGTGCTATGGAAGGAAGAAGAACAGAATGAAGTACCTGACAAGAGCTTAGAAGTTTTGATTTTCTGGCCTCTGTCAGAAAAACCTTCATTTCTAAGGAAACTATTATTGTTCCCAAGAAGGGAACTCTTGTTGACGGGGACAGAGAACTTTTTTCTATGTTCACTTTCCACCTGTGAGATCTGAGAAAGGCTAGGACAATGTCCGTATGAGCCCTTGCTTTTGACGGAGACGACACTTGAATCAGGATGTCGTCCAAGTAAGGTACTACTGCAATGCCCCTTGGTCTTAGCACTGCTAGAAGGGACCCTAGTACCCTTGTGAAAATCCTTGGAGCAGTGGCTAATCCGAATGGAAGTGCCACAGGTAATGCTTGTCCAGAAAGGCGAACCTTAGGAACCGAAAATGTTCCTTGTGGATAGGAATACGTAGGTACGCATCCTTTAAGTCCACCGTGGTCATGAATTGACCTTCCTGGATGGTAGGAAGGATCGTTCGAATGGTTTCCATTTTGAATGATGAAACCTTTAGAAACTTGTTTAGAATCTTGAGATCTAAAATAGGTCTGAATGTTCCCTCTTTTTTGGGAATTATGAACAGGTTGGAGTAAAAACCCATCCCTTGTTCTCCTAATGGAACAGGATGAATCACTCCCATGCTTAACAGGTCTTCTACACAGTGTAAGAATGCCTGTTCGAAGATAATTGAGACCCGTGGAACCTTCCCCTTGGGGGTAGTTTCCTGAATTCCAGGAGATAACCTTGAGAAACTATTTCTAGCGCCCAAGGATCCTGAACATCTCTTGCCCCAGCCTGAGCAAAGAGAGAAAGTCTGCCCCACACCAGATCCTTCCCAGATCGGGGGCCAACACTTCATGCTGTTTTGGTAGCAGTGGCAGGTGACTTGGCCTGCTTACCCTTGTTCCAGCCTTGCATCGGCCTCCAGGCTGGCTTGGTTTGAGAAGTATTACCCTCTTGCTTAGAGGGTGTAGAATTTGAGGCTGGTCCGTTTCTGCGAAAGGGACGAAAATTTGGCTTCTTTTTAGCCTTAAAAGACCTATCCAGAGGAAGGGCGTGGCCCTTTCCCCCAGTGATGTCTGAAATAATCTCTTTCAAGTCAGGGCCAAACAGTGTTTTACCCTTGAAAGGGATGTTAAGCAAAAGCGCTCTGCGCGCCACGATAGCAAACCCTGAATTATTCGCCGCTAATCTAGCTAATTGCAAAGCGGCATCTAAAATAAAAAAGAGTTAGCCAATTTAAGAGCTTGAACTCTGTCCAAAACCTCCTCGTACGAAGATTCTTTATTGAGCGACTTTTCTAGTTCTTCGAACCAGAAACACGCAGCTGTAGTGACAGG
The DNA here is from genome assembly GCF_027579735.1 of Bombina bombina. Lineage (NCBI taxonomy): Eukaryota > Metazoa > Chordata > Amphibia > Anura > Bombinatoridae > Bombina > Bombina bombina. The sequence continues at coordinate 37,964 of NW_026510987.1, read as the reverse complement.
AACAATGCATGAAATTGGTTGTAGAAGGTAACCTTGCTGAACAAACATCTTTTTAAGCAAACCCTCTAACCTTTAATCCATAGGATCTTGAAAGCACAACTATCTTCTATAGGAATAGAAGTGCGTTTGTTTAGAGTAGAAACCGCCCCCTCGACCTTGGGGACTGTATGCTATAAGTCCTTTCTGGGGTCGACTATAGGAACTAATTACTTAAATATAGGGGGAGGACAAAAGGTATGCCGGGCCTTTCCCACTCCTTATTTACTATGTCCGCCACCCGCTTGGGTATAGGAAAAACATCGGGGGGCACCGGAACCTCTAGGAACTTGTCCATCTTACCTAATTTCTCTGGAATGACCAAATTGTCACAATCATCCAGAGTAGATAATACCTCCTTAAGTAGTGCGTGGAGATGTTGAAATTTAAATTTAAAAGTTACAATATCAGGTTCTGCTTGTTGAGAAATTTTCCCTGAATCTGAAATTTCTCCCTCAGACAAAACCTCCCTCCTGGCCCCTTCAGATAGGTGTGAGGGTATGTCAGAACAGATATCATCAGCGTCCTCTTGCTCTTCAGTGTTTAAAACAGAGCAATCACGCTTTCTCTGATAAGTAGGCATTTTGGAAAAAAATGCATGCAATAGAATTATCCATTACAGCCATTAATAGTTGTATGGTAATAAGTATTGGCGCACTAGATGTACTAGGGGCCTCTTGTGTGGGCAAAACTGGTGTAGACACAGAAGGGGATGATGCAGTACCATGCTTACTCCCCTCATTAGAGGAATCATCTTGGGCAATATCATATCTATGGCATTATTATCCCTACTTTGTTTGGACATTATGACACAAATATATCACATATATTTAAATGGGGAGACACATTGGCTTTCATACATATAGAACATCGTTATCTGATGGTTCAGACATGTTAAACAGGCTTAAACTTGTCAACAAAGCACAAAAAACGTTTTACAATAAAACCGTTACTGTCCCTTTAAATTTCAAACTGAACACACTTTATTACTGAATATGTGAAAAAGTATGAAGGAATTGTTCAAATTTCACCAAAATTTCACCACAGTAACTTAATTTGCACACCAAATTTGAAAGCTTTAACCCTTAAAATAACGGAACCGGAGCCGTTTTTACATTTAACCCCTATACAGTCCCAGGTATCTGCTTTGCTGAGACCCAACCAAGCCCAGAGGGGAATACGATACCAAATGATGCCTTCTATAAGCTTTTTCAGTGGTTCTTAGCTCCTCACACATGCATCTGCATGCCATGCTTTCCAAAAACAACTGCGCATTAGAGGCGCGAAAATGAGGCTCTGTCTATGACTAGAAAAGGCCCCCAGTGAAAAAGGTGTCCAATACAGTGCCTGCCATTTTTATTAAAACAATCCCCAAGATTTAACAACTATTAAAAGTAATAATCTGCCAAATATACTTAGTAAAGTAATCGTTTTAGCCCAGAAAAATGTCTACCAGTTTTTTAAGCCCTAATGAAGCCCTTTATTCTTTTACTTAAACTAAGAAAATGGCTTACCGGTTCCCATAGGGAAAATGACAGCTTCCAGCATTACCGAGTCTTGTTAGAAATGTGTCATACCACAAGCAGCAAAAGTCTGCTCACTGTTTCCCCCAACTGAAGTTAATTCCTCTCAACAGTCCTGTGTGGAAACAGCCATCGATTTTAGTAACGGTTGCTAAAATCATTTTCCTCTTACAAACAGAAATCTTCATCTCTTTCCTGTTTCAGAGTAAATAGTACATACCAGCACTATTTTAAAATAACAAACTCTTGATTGAAGAATAAAAACTACATTTAAACACCAAAAAACTCTAAGCCATCTCCGTGGAGATGTTGCCTGTACAACGGCAAAGAGAATGACTGGGGAAGGCGGAGCCTAGGAGGGATCATGTGACCAGCTTTGCTGGGCTCTTTGCCATTTCCTGTTGGGGAAGAGAATATCCCACAAGTAAGGATGACGCCGTGGACCGGACACACCTATGTTGGAGAAAATACTCTACACTCATGGATATCAAACAATTGCAAACACAACACAGGTTTATATATATATAAAAAAAATATTGTTAAATATATGTGTGGCACAATAACTGGAACCCTTTAAGTCAATACTTTGTGCTACCTCCCTTTGCCAAGATTACAGCTCTGAGTCTTCTCCTATAATCAAAAAAAACAAAAGGTGGTGGCAGCACTACTTTATTGGAGCATAAACACAACCAAACAGCGACTTTGTTGCTGAACTCTGCCAGTCTGACCATTCTATTGGTTTACCCCTGAACTGCTATACTGCTGGATATCCTTTTGTTGCCGACTCCTGCCTGTTCCAGGTCCTTCTATTCTATTGGTTTACCCCTGAACTGTTATACTGCTGGATATCCTTTTGTTGCTGACCCCTGCCTGTTCCCGCTTCATCTATTGGTTTATCCCTGAACTGCCATACTTCTGGATTACCTTCCTGTTGCCGCTGAGTACTGCCCTGCCTGCTGTGAGCACTGCTTACCTCATGTAACAATCTCTCGCTCTGCTCTGGGATGTTTCCTATCATTCCACTTGATGCTGGGATAAGACGACTACTGGCCAAGTTTGGTCTGATAGTGGAATATCCCACGAGCATTACACTCCTTGCACAGAAGGCAAAGAGAATGACTTGGTGTTGTGGGAAGGGAAACTTAACAGCTTTGCTGTGGTGCTCTTTGCGTCCTTCTGCTGGCCAGGAGTAGTATTCCCAACAGTAATTGATGAAGCTGTGGACTCACCATATCTTAGGAAAGAAATATAATCAATATTCTAGTACAGGGCTCCACAAACCCAGGAGCCTGGGAGCCACTGGCTCCTAGAATTTTACAGCTGGCTCTAACTTTTGGGGGTTTTCTTCATATATCTATATACAAATCCCATTCTCTAGCTCCTAAAAATATGTCTAGCTCCTAAATATCCTTACTGGCTCCTAAATTTTAAACAGATTTGCCAAGCACTGTTCTAGTAATCACTCTGCGTGTATGAAACTACAGAGCTAAGTCTATTAGAACTCAACTAGAGAAAACAATTTAATGGACAAGTATAAGGTAACCTCATTGGGTGCTCTGAACAATTAAAGATGAGTTTCTGCTTATGAGGATGGCATGTTCCATACCATTTAAAAAAGGATAGTGTATAGATGAACCTACAGGGAACCTTACGTGCTTATGGAGAGAGTAAGTAGCAGTATCTAGAAACTACTGATATGTATACCTGCTTTCCCTGAGGAAAAACACATCTCTGATCCCGGCTCCATAGCTTACCCAGGAAGAGTAACAAAATCTGTGCCCGGCGAGAATGTAGGAAACTAACTAGTGAACACTCACCTAATAAACAAAGTGGATCAACCAAGGAACCGAGAGACATCAGTATAGAAACATCCTACCCCATTGTCTTTTGAGCCCGGTGTCCACCCAAGAGCAATCCAATAGTAGTAATAAACTGCCAATTTCTGGAAAAAAGTCACAGTAGTGGCGTATACTCCTCATACTGATCTTGAATATTTGCGGAAAGCACACCATCTAGGAGAAAAGAAAGGCTCGGAAATTCATAGCACCCTCCACCAACCAGCCAATGTCCTGTGCTCAGCCTCTCTCCTCTCTGTCCGCCATAATGGCGTTTGTGCAGATTTGAATACAAAAGATAAAATGAGGAGACCCGAGCGCGGCACCCGCCGGCAGTAACGAGTGAGGATATGAGCCCCGTCACCACTTTCTGTTGGAGTACCGCAAGGCTCTGTCCTCGGTCCCCTTCTCTTCTCAATCTACACGTCATCACTAGGTTCCCTAATAAAGTCCCACGGTTTACAATATCATTTGTATGCCGACGCACCCAAATCTACTTCTCTGCACCAGACCTATCTCCTTCCTTGCTAACCCGTGTCACTAACTGTCTTTCTCACATCTCTAACTGGATGTCCTCTCACTACCTCAAGCTAAATCTCTCCAAAACTGAGCCCCTTATTTTTCCCCCTTCCTCAAAACTCTCCACCCCCAATCTCTCTATAACTGTCAACAACTCCATCATTACCCCTACCCCGCACGCCCAATGTCTCGGGTCACATTTGACTGAGATCTTTTTTTCACTCCTCACATTCAGTCAGCCTGCCGCTTCCACCTTAAAAACATCTCTAAAATTAGACACTTCCTTACACAAGACACAACTAAGATTTTAATCCACTCTCTCATTCTTTCCCGCCTTGATTTCTGCAACTCTGTCCTCTCTGGTCTCCCCACCTGCCGCCTAGCTCCTTTATAATCCATAATGAATGCCTCTGCCAGACTCATCTTCCTTACACGTCGCTCTTCATCTGCTGCACCTCTCTGCCAATCTCTTCACTGGCTTCCTCTTGCCTCTAGGATCAAACACAAAATTCTCATTCTGACATACAAAGCCCTCAACTGCACTGCTCTCCCCTATATCTCAGACCTTGTCTCCAGATACTCTCCCTCCCGTCCCCTTCGCTCTGCTCATGACCTCCTACTCTCCTCCTCTCTTGTCACCTCATCACACTCCCGTTTACAGGACTTCTCCAGACTGGCTCCCATCTTGTGGAACTCTCTGCCTCGCTCCACAAGACTCTCTTCTAATTTTAAAAGCTTCAAGTGCTCCCTAAAGACTCTACTGTTCAGGGATGCATACAACCTACACTAACCTTTACTAATACCAGTTCCTCTCCTCCATTGCTATCCCCTGAACCCCCTTAGCATCTAAGCCTATGAGTCCAGCTGTTTGTAGATCACCTTCTTAAGAGCTGACTACAACAGTGCAACTCTTGGCAGGGCCCTCTACCCATTTGATCCCTATAATTGTTTTGTTGTACTCCGCCTTTGTTTATAGCGCTGCGGAATCTGTTGGCGCTCTACAAATAACCGATAATAATAATAATAATAATAATGATAATAATAATAATAAGTGTCCCTGTCCTTAGTATAAAATATTAGCCAATATTTGACATGTTGGAATGCTGTGAGCTAAACTGCTAGTAAAGTCCCAGAAATACCCAACAAGAGTAACTAGTGGTGCTGTACCATTAAGCCAGGCTATGAACACAAGTGTAGCCATTGGTGGCATTAGGGCTGATAGAGATACATGGGTACTTACCCAGGTGCAGTCCCTTCTACTGTTCTTACCCCTATGGAGACAGAAGGTAGCCCATCCTGTGCTGTAACTAACAGTAAAGGATATCTTGAGAGAGTCCTTTTAATAGCCAAAACAGGAGGAGGCTAAAGAACTATCCCAGCGACACCCATGGCAGGCTTGTGACACAACTCCAACAAGAAGATGTAATTTGCACAGCCAGTACTCTTCTGGAACCTTCTCTTCAATGAACTATCCATTGACCGAAATTCTGGGATTAACATCCCTGCGATTCTTTAAAAAAAAAAAAAAAAAACTGGAACACCTCTATCCTTGCCTGCTCCGTGTTGATGAGGCAAATGACTACTGGGATAGAGAGGAAAGTGGGAGGGATATTTAAAGCTTTGCTGTAGGGTCTCTTTGCCTCCTCATTGTGTCCAGGAAGTGAAATCCCCACAAGTAATGATTTTTGTGGACTATCACCACCATAGAAAGAAATTACATCTTGTGTTCAATGTTCCTGTAATTGATGGACTGTTGGTTGTAGTTAAAGTGATTGTCAAGTTTTTAAATATTTTCTGGCTACTATATAAAATTACTATAAAAAACAGGGGCACTTAAATTGATTAATTATTTTTAAGATGCTGGATTTCTAAAATATTTACCATTTAGAGATAAGCATCGTGCCGTTCCTCCACCCACATCTCCTTCTTTCTTTAGCTGAGCAATGACGAATCCGGATTAATCCAATCATTCGGCTAGATTACGAGTCTTGCGTTAGCCTTAAAAAGCAGCGTTGAGAGGTCCCAACGCTGCTTTTTAATGCCCGCTGGTATTACGAGTCTGGCAGGAGAGGGACTACCGCTCACTTTTCTTCCGCGACTCGAGCTTACCGCAAATCCCCTTACGTCAATTGTGTATCCTATCTTTTTTTTTTTTTTTTTTTTTTTTTTTTTTTTTTAATTTTTTATTGAGGTTTAATGAAATGACATACAGGCAAAGTATACAGAAATAAATTCAAAAACATAATACATAAAGAAATGCCAGCAAAGTTATGGACCTTCTCCTCTACTCCAGAGGCCACTTTTGGACCCCACAACATGTAAAATAAAACAGTGGAAGGTACAATGAAACTAATGAGACCACTCATGGGTCTCAAATGAACCTCAGGTTTTATAATATTTTTTAAGCTATAAAACATGTTTGAGTAAATGCAGGTTCTAAAATATTTTCAAATCTATAAAACATACTTGGATGCATGGATAACATGGGAGAGATAAATAGTAGAACATGCTTGAGTAAATATAGGGTCTGTATTGTTTTTAACACTAGCAAACATGCTTGAGTATGGCAATATAGTAAGATAGATAATATGCAGGTATGATAGGAATACCCAACAATAATAGAAGATGGCATGGACGCCCTCACTTAGAATAACCTAAGCCGCAATTCATTATGCAATTAAGACCTCATATGCGTTTTGCTCTTTGCACCCTGCTCGGCAAGGAAAAAGCAGATATATAAGCTGAAAGGGCATAAAGGGGTACCTTAGGAAGCTCTTGAGATATACCAAGTCACAGTACAGTTAGATCTTGGCTGCACAAATAAACAGTACAGTATGATAGACATTAAGGGATAAATATTAGATTATATAGTTAGAAGAAGGTGGACACATTTGCTGATACATGTCTAAGCTGCAAACTGCAAAGAACCAGAAGCTTATGAGACACAAAAAACTATGCTAGTAAGTTCCTGACACAGGCTAGGCCAGAGTGAGACTAGGTTTTGGCCTCTTAGCTGGGAGAGTAGGCATAGGTATGACAGGAGTCATTCTGCAAGTTGGGTGACTACAGCTCTTATTGGATAGCACAAAATCATAGAAATAGGTGCGCTCAAAGTATAAGCAGTAAATAATAGGAATTCAACGATAACAGTACATGGGAATAATCATATTAGTATTCAAGTGCATAGGCTAGGCTTAGACAGACATGAGCTCTTTAGATTTATACTTGGGATGTAATAACCCTATAGGTAGAAATGGCCTATAGTAATGCAGGAAACTAGGGACATAGGGCTGACAGTTAAAGCGTGAACTGTAGTTTCCGCCTCGGCCGCTGGCGAAAACACAGCCACTAGTTTACATGGTGTACTAACCTAGTAGCAGCTCTATGAGGGAGTCATATATTTAACTAGTCTTAGCTAGACATGGTGGATATATCTACTATAGGTATGCAAACTGTTGATAACATATAAACTATTCAATGTATTAACTAAATAACTAACCAAAACTAGAAAAACTTAACCCATGTTGTAAGGGTGTATTAACTTTGCTGAGCAAATAAACCAAGGTAACCCCCTCAAACAGGACAGTTATCCCATGCATTAATAAATCTTGGCTATAAATGAAAAGAAAAAACATAAATAAATCAAACTTCTTGTACGAGTTGCTGAATCACTCTGTCCACAACATTACAGCAATCCAGATATACAATGCCCGTTCAGGATTGGGGCAGCATTTACCCCACTCCAGCTTTCTCTAAAGAGAAGCGATATTTGAGGTTTGTAATATAAATGTCCCCAAAAATAGCTTTATATTTCGTGACGATATTCAACAAGTCAATCATTTATCCCGGCTGAAGTAAAAAAGAGAAAGCCTATGTGCGTTAAAAGACCGCAAACCACAAACTTTGAACCGGAATGAAAGGAGCAGTCCTAGCCCACACCAAACCTCGAATTTAGCAAAATGTTCTCCTGAGGTACCTTTACTTCTTGTGATGTGAGGCTATATTGAGTTGGCGGGTTCATTGTGGGCCGTGTATGAGAGCCCTCAGTAATAAAAGGCCAGCTAGAGCCAAGTTCATTTGCCCAAATGTTTCCCCGTTTACTGCCTTTTACTCTCCAGTCTGCTAGCAAGTTGCGATAGTTGCTCATCTGTGCTGGGACGGCCCGTGGTTCTTTTATACTCTGGGTGGCAGTGCGGGCTGTGAAACCACCATTTCCCCTGACCTCGGGTCCGAGATTGTCTCTCATAAAACTATGTCGGGCAAACTCGGTAATCATGCTGGTTCTGGGAGCACTATCAGGTAGAAAGGGACAGGAAAGTAAGGGGTTACTGTAGCACTCACTCTCACTTTAATTGATGATATAAAATAAGAACATTCATACTTTATTATTATTAAGTAAAACCAGGATAAACATCCCTAGTGGTTAAATTATGCTACCCACAACCACCTATTATACTAAAATAAAAGCAAAGTTGGCCCTCCTAACACTCCTCTGTTTCCTGGCCGATAACTGGAAGCGTCGGCATCAGGTGGCTGGAGTGATAGGGTGAGCCGGTAGAGAACGTGCTGTACAAACGCGTTTCGGCTATTAAAAAGCCTTTGTCAATGTTTCACATTCCAAGTCTAAAAATAGTAAGCCGAGGCTCCGATGTTCGGAGCTTAATATCTCCCCAGAACACCGGTCAGTAGCCAATCCGGGATCTTTCCCAGGTTCCACCTTCATGTCCTCCAATCGGTTACGGGCTTAGTTCACGCCCATACAAAAGTATTCATCCGATTGGAGTAGAGCAATTCACCTTGACAGTGGTGGATTAACATGCATGATTCACGTCCGTAAGAAAGTCTCCATCTGATTGGAGCAATACCACACGCTTTGTCATTGGTGTAATATCGGACTCTGTGAAATCTGCATCCTATGGCTACTTAACCTTAGATACTTTAAACCCCAATGCATCCATGGAAAAATCCATCATCATTCTGCCAGTTATATACAGTCTTCTAGAATCTATGGCTATTTCATATACAGTGGTTATGTATAGTATCGTAGAGGAGGGATGGAACATATCTCCAGGATGATATGTAGTTATAAAATAGAACAGATATAATGAACCTGATCAACTGTCCTATTTTGGGAGCTAATTTTGAGCTTCCACAGGGTCGAGGTTGGGGGTCTAGGATTTTTATAATTTCTTTTACTTTACATCCTGATATTTGTGTTTTTCCCTCGTCAATAAATTTAATTTTGACCTAAACAATTTCCACCATCTAGTATACATTGATGATTGTTTCACGGAATGGTCGTTTGTGGAGTGAACTTTGTAACAATTAATGCCCCCATATACGAAGGGGTAATGTTTTTACTCCTTCCTATGCCTATAAGAGACTGAAAAAGAATTTATGCTATATAGGTATAGTCCAGTATATGAAGGTGAAACACACAGAGATGTGCATAGGATTATATGTTTAAGTGTAATATTATGGTCTGCTGGTACTTATCGGATACGAATACATATCTTTGTATGGATTTTACGTATCTAAACACAGAGTATTTCAAGCCCACAAAATACATAACTAACTACTTCGGGGAGATAATATTGGTAACATTCCTATGTCTCCACAAATCTGTACACATTTTAAAGTCATCATTATTACGATCGACTTGGATGATGGATTTTTCCATGGATGCATTGGGGTTTAAAGTATCTAAGGTTAAGTAGCCATAGGATGCAGATTTCACAGAGTCCGATATTACACCAATGACAAAGCGTGTGGTATTGCTCCAATCAGATGGAGACTTTCTTACGGACGTGAATCATGCATGTTAATCCACCACTGTCAAGGTGAATTGCTCTACTCCAATCGGATGAATACTTTTGTATGGGCGTGAACTAAGCCCGTAACCGATTGGAGGACATGAAGGTGGAACCTGGGAAAGATCCCAGATTGGCTACTGACCGGTGTTCTGGGGAGATATTAAGCTCCGAACATCGGAGCCTCGGCTTACTATTTTTAGACTTGGAATGTGAAACATTGACAAAGGCTTTTTAATAGCCGAAACGCGTTTGTACAGCACGTTCTCTACCGGCTCACCCTATCACTCCAGCCACCTGATGCCGACGCTTCCAGTTATCGGCCAGGAAACAGAGGAGTGTTAGGAGGGCCAACTTTGCTTTTATTTTAGTATAATAGGTGGTTGTGGGTAGCATAATTTAACCACTAGGGATGTTTATCCTGGTTTTACTTAATAATAATAAAGTATGAATGTTCTTATTTTATATCATCAATTAAAGTGAGAGTGAGTGCTACAGTAACCCCTTACTTTCCTGTCCCTTTGTTCCTCATATAGATTTGAGGGGTAGCACCGGAATTTTATAATTCCTATCTCATCTATCATTACAGTGTAGTGCCAGTTTGTCTTTCTTTTTGTTCCTAGCACTATCAGGTAGCCCAGGGAACGCCAAGTTCTCTGCAGTGTAGCACCTCGAACTTATGGTTAGCAGAACTGTGGGTCCCAGAGGCACATCGCAGCTAACATGGCTGTCATTAGAAGCCCCGTCTCTCTCGGCAGCCAGTGTCTCTCTCTGCTTTAACGGAGCTAGTGTGGCAGTATCTGTACATGGCTGTGACGGTCCCACTTTTACTGCCTCGTTACCCCCTGACTGGCCGTTGGGGCTTGCGGTCCTCCCTAGAATCTGAGACCGGGCGTCCTTTTCCCTCTCAAGGGGCTCCATATTAAGTGTAGATCTGTTACTCGCCCGTCGTGCAGCCTTGCAGAGCGAGTCAAAGGTGTCTGTTATAGATGCCAGGAGGGTCGCTTTATGCAGGTCTAAGAGCTCAGTGAGTTCCACCATGATTGCTATGTTCCTCTCCATGTCGCACAGTAGCGTGGTCTTTCAGCTGATGGTTGCAAATAATAGAAAGTTATTATCCTATAATAAAGGATATCGTAACCCCTGGGTGGGGGGGGGGTATTAACACGGCAGCCCCAGACCCACGTTTCAAGACCTATACAGGATCCTCTTTTCATAAGTTACTGCGTAGCTGCAAAAATGGCTTGAATCCTGTTAATAGGCCTGTCCCGTAGCTGCCTCAGAGAACATAGGCAGGAGCTCCATCAAAACATCAACTCCTAGGATCTCTATTCACCGTGATAAATAGCCAATAAATATCCGTTGTAGAGCGATAGATATTGAAGTTTTGCTATATTAAACTTATTAAAATAACTTCAGATACAGAGAGCTTCACTGAGATGCGTCCTGCCGCAGAGAGTGTAGGCTCCGCCCCCCTGTATCCTATCTTTTTAATGGGACTTGCATAACGCCGGTATTACGAGTCTTGGAAGAAGTGAGCAGTTGACCCTCTCCTGTCAAGACTCCTACCGCATTTAAAAGTCAGTAGTTAAGAGTTTTATTGGCTAACGCCGTAACATAAAACTCTTAACTAAAGTTCTTAAAAGTACACTAACACCCATAAACTACCTATTAACCCCTAAACCGAGCCCCCCCCCCCCCACATCGCAAACACTTAAAGGTTTTAACCCCTAATCTGCCGACCGGACATTGCCGCCACTATAATAAACATATTAACCCCTAAACTGCCGCACTCCCACCTCGCAAACACTAGTTACATTTTTATTAACCCATAATCTGCCGTCCCTAACATCGCTGACACCTATCTACATTTATTAACCCCTGATCTGCCGACCCCAACGTCGCCGCTACTATATTAAATTTATTAACCCCTAAACCTAAGTCTAACCCTAAGTCTAACCCCCCCTAACTTAAATATAATTTAAATAAAACAAAATTAAATTACTACAATTAAATAAATTAATCCTATTTAAAACTAAATACTTACCTATAAAATAAATCATAAGATAGCTACAATATAACTAATAGTTACATTGTAGCTATTTTAGGATTTATTTTTATTTTACAGGCAGGCAACTTTGTATTTATTTTAACTAGGTAGAATAGTTATTAAATAGTTATTAACTATTTAATAACTACCTAGTTAAAATAAGTACAAATTTACCTGTAAAATAAATCCTAACCTAAATTACAATTACACCTAACACTACACTATCATTAAATTAATTACATAAACTAACTACAATTAACTACAATTAAATTAAATAAACTAAAGTACGAAAAACAACAAACACTAAATTACAGAAAATAAAAAAATAATTAAAATTTTTTTAAACTAATTACACCTAATCTAAACTCCCTAAAAAAATAAAAAAGCCCCCCAAAATAATAAAATTCCCTACCCTATACTAAATTAAAAATAGCCCTTAGAAGGGCCTTTTGCGGGGCATTGCCTCAAAGTAATCAGCTCTTTTACCTGTAAAAAATAATACAATATCACCCCCCAACATTAAAACCCACCACCCACACACCCAACCCTACTCTAAAACCCACCCAATACCCCCTTAAAAAATCCTAACACTACCCCTTGAAGATCAAGCAAAGAATGAAGGTTCCTTTAAATGACGTCATCCAAGATGGCGTCCCTTGAATTCCGTTTGGCTGAAAGGATTCCATCAGCCAATAGGATTGAAGTTCAATCCTATTGGCTGATCCAATCAGCCAGTAGGATTGAGGTTGCATTCTATTGGCTGATTGGATCAGCCAATAGGATTGAACCTCAATCCTATTGGCTGATTGGATCAGCCAATAGCATTTTTCCTACCTTAATTCCGATTGGCTGATAGAATCCTATCAGCCAATCGGAATTCAAGGGACGCCATCTTGGATGACATCATTTAAAGGAACCTTCATTCTTTGCTTGGACTTCGTTTGAAGAGGATGCTCCGCGTCGGCTGGATTCAAGATGGACCCGCTCCGCTCCGGATGGATGAAGATAGAAGATGCCGCTTGGAGGACCTCTTCTGCCCGGATCGGATGAAGACTTCTGCCCCTCTGGAGGTCCACTTTTGCCCGGCTGGGTGAAGACGTCTCAAGGTAGGGTGATCTTCAAGGGGGTAGTGTTAGGTTTTATTAAGGGGGGATTGGGTGGGTTTTAGAGTAGGGTTGGGTGTGTGGGTGGTGGGTTTTAATGTTGGGGGGGTATTGTAATTTTTTTACAGGTAAAAGAGCCGATTACTTTGGGGCAATGCCCTGCAAAACGCCCTTTTAAGGGCTATTTGTAATTTAGTATAGGGTAGGGAATTTTATTATTTTGGGGGGCTTTTTTATTTTATTAGGGGGATTAGAATAGGTGTAATTAGTTTAAAAAAATTGTAATTATTTTTTTATTTTCTGTAATTTAGTGTTTGTTTTTGTACTTTAGTTTTTTTAATTTAATTGTAGTTAATTGTAGTTAGTTTATGTAATTAATTTAATGATAGTGTAGTGTTAGGTGTAATTGTAATTTAGGTTAGGATTTATTTTACAGGTAAATTTGTACTTATTTTAACTAGGTAGCTATTAAATAGTTAATAACTATTCTACCTAGTTAAAATAAATACAAAGTTGCCTGTAAAATAAATATAAATCCTAACATAGCTACAATGTAACTATTAGTTATATTGTAGCTATCTTAGGGTTTATTTTACAGGTAAGTATTTAGTTTTAAATAGGAATAATTTATTTAATTGTAGTTATTTTATTTAGATTATTTTAAATTATATTTAAATTAGGGGGGTGTTAGGATTAGGGGTATACTTAGGTTTAGGGGTTAATAACTTTATTATAGTGGCGGCGGCAGATTAGGGGTTAATAAGTGTAGGTAGGTTGCGGCGACGTTGGGGGGACAGATTGGGGTTAATAAATATAATGTAGGGTTTGGCGATGTTGGGGGCAGCAGATTAGGGGTTCATAGGGATAATGTAGGTGGTGGCGGTGTCCGGAGCGGCAGATTAGGGGTTAATAATATAATGCAGGTGGCGACGATGTCGGGGACGGCAGATTAGGGGTTAATAAGTGTAAGATTAGGGGTGTTTAGTCTCGGGGTTCATGTTAGGGTGTTAGGTGTAGACATAAAATTAATTTCCCCATAGGAATCAATGGGGCTTCGTTAGGAGCTGAATGCTGTTTTTTTTGCAGGTGTTAAGTTTTTTTCAGCCAGCTCAGCCCCATTGTTTCCTATGGGGAAATCATGCACAAGCACGTTTAGCCAGCTCACCGCTACCATAAGCAGCGCTGGTATTGAGGTGAGATGTGGAGCTAAATTTTGCTCTACGCTCACCTTTTTGCGGCTAACGCCAGGTTTAAAAAAACCTGTAATATCAGCGTTGTCTTAAGGTAGCGTTAAAAAAAAAGGCTTGTTAGCAACGCACCCCTGTTACCGCAAAACTCGTAATCTAGGCGATTATGTGCCCCACGAGCTAGATGCCAAGTGGGGCATGCTACGATTGGATGAAGCTGGATTTGTCATCTCTCAGATAAAAAAAGGAGGAGATGCAGACGGAGGAATGGCGCAATGTTTACCATGTCTAAATGGTAAATATTTTAGAAATGCAGCGTCTTAAAAATAATTAATCAATTAAAGTGTGCCTGTTTTTTATAGTAATTTTATTTAGTAGCCAGAAAATCTTTAATTTTTACAATCACTTTAACATTGTACAGTTTCATATCTGAAATTGAGAACTTTCAAAGTTCCAATAGGTTTTTATTTTCCAGCATAAAGAAACAAGGCCTGAAAGATTGTTTCTTTCGTTTACAAAGAAATATGTATTGTGGTATATTAAAAATGTATTGCCAACTACACCAATGATAAAAACTAAATTTAAGTACTAACACTTTATTGAATCCAAAAGTTATTTAACAAGAAAAGCATATACAATACCTTTGCAAGTCCTCCACACTGTATATCAGCACCATACGGTTTGTAAAAAATCTTTATCCCATTCTTCATCACAGTACTCTCCTTACTGGTATAACATGCTTCACGATTATATTCAAATTTAGCATTTATATCTTTCAATGAAAATACACAGAGAGCAGATCTCTCTGAAACAGATTCTTTCCCATTTTTGCTGTAAACTCCAAATAGAAATTTCCCTTCTTCAGGTGACTTGTTCATGACACGTGCTAACTCCTCTCCAGGGGTGGTGATAAAAAACGAATGGCAGAAATTGTAATCATGCTGATTGTCTTTACATTCAAGGTCCATCTCAATGTAGGAATAATAGTTAGGATCATATTTACACATCCTGGAAATTAACGTCTTATTTCTACCTGTACTTTTCTCCAAGCGGGTAGATATAAAAAAAACGTATCGATCATCCTCAAACGCTGTGACAAACTGCTGAAAAGTGAACGATAATGCAGCAGACTTGAATGCTGTAGAATCTACATATGTCTCAAAGGGTCCCCGATCACCATATTCATCTAGAAGTCTAGTGCTAATGATAATTCCATTGTCTGACTGCCCATTGCCTTTACCAACAAATAAGACCCGCAATGTTTCAGACATCTTTACGACTGTCAAGTTGGTCACCAAACCAACAGTTGAAATATTTTCATCGTTGCTTGCAACAAATGATTTCTCACCTTTGCTATCATCATAAGATATTTCTGCTGAAATATTCACTGCTTTCCTCAGAGAACATATTCCTTTAAAGATGCTTCCACATACAACAATCCGATCATTTGGCCCATCTAGCAAAAGTAGTTTATTATAATTGTCTGTTAGCGTTGCATGGGAACACTGAGAGATATCAATAGGAGGAGTACACGTTTTTAAATCTAATCTTGGACCTGTCGACACATTAACTTGCAATCCAAGATCTGCAGAAAGTTGATATAAACGGTTAATGGCTCCTACATAAACTATGCCATTTTCAGGGTTTATTGTTTGTTGATTTAGTTCAGTGTCACTCTGAAAATACTGGAATGTCTCTGCTTTTGATGATAATATAAAAAAGTTCAAAATGCTCAGTGCTTGAATCCATGCAGCCATGTTGGGATAGTGCCTGAAAGAAAAAAAAAGAAAAAGCAAGTTTAAACAAAAACACATTAAGTGACTGCATCCAGAATTAAATTTGTCAAGAAATACAATTATCTGCTACATGACTGCATATATACCCAAAAAAATCAGGGTATATTTTAGCCTAGGCAAACAAAGAACTTGCCTAGGGCAGCAGGTTTGGGCGGGGGCAGCACTTTGAGTATGACTTCACACACACTCACATACACATTTACATGAAAAGAAGTCACTTTACACCCTCACCAAAAAAATATTATGGCCAAAAAAGGCCTATATCCGGACATCCGGCAGCAGAGTTTTGAGTGCCTATGGCAGCACAAAACCTAAATACACCAGCACATAAAATAACAGAATTTATGCTTACCTGATAAATTACTTTCTCTTGTGGTGTATCCAGTCCACGGATTCATCCTTTACTTGTAGGATATTCTCCTTCCTAACAGGAAGTGGCAAAGAGAGCACACAGTAGAGCTGCCCATATAGCTCCCCCTCTAGCTCCACCCCCCAGTCATTCGACCGGAGGTTAGGAAGAAAAAGGAGAAACCATAGGGTGCAGTGGTGACTGTAGTTTAAACAAAAAAATCTACCTGACTTAATAGCCAGGGCGGGCCGTGGACTGGAAACACCACAAGAGAAAGTAATTTATCAGGTAAGCATAAATTCTGTTTTCTCTTGTAAGGTGTATCCAGTCCACAGATTCATCCTTTACTTGTGGGATACCAATACCAAAGCTTTAGGACACGGATGAAGGGAGGGAACAAGACAGGTACCTTAAACGGAAGGCACCACTGCTTGTAAAACCTTTCTCCCAAAAATAGCCTCAGAAGAAGCAAAAGTATCGAATTTGGAAAATTTGGAAAAAGTATGCAGCGAAGACCAAGTCGCTGCCTTACAAATCTGTTCAACAGAAGCCTCATTTTTAAAAGCCTATGTGGAAGCCACTGCTCTGGTAGAGTGAGCAGTAATTGTTTCAGGAGGCTGCTGGCCAACAGTATCATAGGCCAAACGGATGATGCTTTTCAGCCAAAAGGAAAGAGAGGTAGCAGTCGCCTTCTGACCTCTCCTCTTACCAGAATAGATGACAAACAATGAAGTTGTTTGTCTGAAATCCTTAGTTGCTTGTAAATAGAACTTTAAAGCACAAACCACATCAAGATTGTGTAACAGACGTTCCTTCTTCGAAGAAGGATTAGGACACAGAGAAGGAACAACAATTTCCTGATTAATATTCTTATTAGACACAACCTTAGGAAGAAAACCGGGTTTGGTACGCAAAACTACCTTATCTGCGTGGAACACCAAGTAAGGTGAGTCACACTGCAAAGCAGATAACTCTGAAACTCTTCGAGCAGAAGAGATAGCTACCAAAAATAAAACTTTCCAAGATAAAAACTTAATATCTATGGCATGTAAAGGTTCAAACGGAACCCCTTGCAGAACTGAAAGAACTAAATTCAGACTCCATGGCGGAGCCACAGGTCTATAAACAGGCTTGATTCTGACTAAAGCCTGACTAAACGCTTGAACGTCTGGTACCTCTGCCAGACGTTTGTATAAAAGAATAGACAAAGCAGATATCTGTCCTTTTAAGGAACTAGCTGATAATCCTTTCTCCAATCCTTCTTGGAGAAAGAACAATATCCTAGGAATCCTAATCTTACTCCATGAGTAACCCTTGGATTCGCACCAACAAAGATATTTTCGCCAAATCTTATGGTAGATTTTCCTGGTGACAGGCTTTCTAGCCTGAATCAGGGTATCGATAACCGACTCAGAGAAACCACGCTTAGATAGAATTAGGCGTTCAATCTCCAAGCAGTCAGACGCAGAGAAATTAGATTTGGATGTTTGAAAGGACCTTGAAGTAGAAGGTCCTGCCTCATTGGCAGAGTCCATGGTGGAACGGATGACATGTCCACTAGGTCTGCATACCAAGTCCTGCGTGGCCACGCAGGCGCTATTAGAATCACCAACGCCCTCTCCTGCTTGAATCTGGCAACCAGACGAGGAAGGAGAGGAAACGGTGGAAACACATAGGCCAGATTGAAGGACCAAGGCGCTGCTAGAGCATCTATCAACACCGCCTGGGGATCCCGGGACCTGGACCCGTAAAGAGGAAGTTTGGCATTCTGACGGGACGCCATCAGATCCAATTCTGGAGTGCCCCATAGCTGAGTCAGCTGGGCAAATACCTCCGGGTGGAGTTCCCACTCCCCCGGATGAAAAGTCTGACGACTTAGAAAATCTGCTTCCCAGTTGTCTACTCCTGGGATGTGAATTGCTGAGAGGTGGCAAGAGTGATCCTCTGCCCACCTGATTATTTTGGTTACTTCCATCATTGCTAGGGGACTCCTCGTTCCCCCTTAATGGTTGATGTAAGCTACAGTCGTGATGTTGTCCGACTGAAATCTGATGAATTTGGCAGCAGCTAGCTCAGGCCATGCCTGAAGAGCGTTGAATATCGCCCTCAGTTCCAGAATGTTTATCGGGAGAAGAGCTTCTTCCCGAGACCATAAGCCCTTAGCTTTCAGGGAGTCCCAGACAGCACCCCAGCCCAACAGACTGGCGTCGGTCGTTACGATGATCCACTCTGGTCTGCGGAAACACATTCCCTGAGACAGGTGATCCTGAGACAACCACCAGAGAAGAGAATCTCTGGTCCCCTGGTCCAACTGTATTTGAGGAGACAAATCTGCATAATCCCCATTCCACTGTTTGAGCATGCATAGTTGCAGTGGTCTGAGGTGTATCCGTGCAAAAGGGACTATGTCCATTGCCGCTACCATTAGTCCGATTGTCTCCATGCACTGAGCTACAGACGGCCGAGCGAATGGAATGAAGAGCTCGGCAAGTAGTTAAGAGTTTTAAATTTCTGACCTCTGTCAGAAATATTTTCATTTCTACCGAGTCTATTAGTGTTCCTAGGAAGGGAACTCTTGTGAGGGGGGAGAGAGAACTCTTTTTGATGTTCACTTTCCACCCGTGAGACCTCAGAAAGGCCACTACAATTTCCGTGTGAGACTTGGCTCTTTGGAAAGTGGACGCCTGAATTAAGATGTCGTCTAGATAAGGCACCACTGCTATGCCCCGCGGTCTTAGCACCGCCAGGAGGGACCTTTGTGAAAATTCTGGGAGCAGTGGCCAACCCGAAAGGGAGAGCCACAAACTGAAAATGCTTGTCCAGAAAGGCTAACCTGAGAAACTGGTGATGATCTTTGTGGATAGGAATGTGTAGATACGCATCCTTTAGATTCACGGTAGTCATATATTGACCCTCCTGGATCATTGGTAAGATTGTCCGAATGGTCTCCATCTTGAATGATGGGACTCTGAGGAATTTGTTTAGAATTTTGAGATCCAGGATTGGTCTGAAAGTTCCTTCTTTTTTGGGAACCACAAACAGGTTTGAGTAAAATCCCAGCCCTTGTTCCGCAATTGGAATTGGGTGGATCACTCCCATTGTATGTAGGTCTTCTACACAGCGTAAGAACGCCTCTTTCTTTGTCGTGTCTGTAGACAGACGAGAAATATGGAACCTTCCCCTTGGAGGGGTGTCCTTGAATTCTAGAAGATATCCCTGGGATACAATCTCTAAGGCCCAGAGACCGTGTACGTCTCTTGCCCAGGCCTGAGCGAAAAGAGAGAGTCTGCCCCCTACTAGATCCGGTCCCGGATCCGGGGCTACCCCTTCATGCTGTCTTGGAGGCAGCTGCAGGCTTCGTGGCCTGTTTACCCTTGTTCCAGCCCTGGTAAGGTTTTCAGGCTGCCCTGGGTTGTGAAGTGTTACCCTCTTGCTTTGCAGCAGGGGAGGATGAAGCGAGACCGCTCCTGAAATTTCGAAAGGAACGAAAATTATTTTGTTTGTTCTTTGTCTTGAAGGACTTGTCCTGAGGGAGAGCATGGCCTTTTCCCCCAGTGATTTCTCTCTCAATTCAGGCCCGAAAAGGGTCTTTCCTTTGAAAGGGATGTTCAGCAGTTTGGATTTTGACGACACATCGGCCGACCTTGAGCCATAGCGCCCTGCGCGCCAGAATGGCGAAACCTGAATTCTTTGCCGCTAACTTAGCTAGTTGGAAAGCGGCATCTGTGATAAAAGAATTAAGCTTAAGAGCCTTAATTCTGTCCATAATATCCTCATATGAGGTCTCCGTCTGGAGCGCATCTTCCAGCGCCTCGAACCAGAAAGCAGCTGCAGTAGTTACAGGAACAATGCACGCTATAGGTTGGAGAAGAAAACCTTGATGAACAAAAATTTTCTTAAGTAAACCCTCTAACTTTTAATCCATAGGGTCTTTAAAAGCACAACTGTCCTCAATTGGTATGGTTGTGCGTTTAGCAAGTGAAGAAACAGCCCCCTCCACCTTAGGGACCGTCTGCCACGAGTCCCGCGTGGTGTCAGATATGGGGAACATTTTCTTAAAAACAGGAGGGGGAACAAACTGAATACCTGGTCTATCCCACTCCCTAGTTACTATATCCGCAATCCTCTTAGGGACCGGGAACACATCAGTGTAAACAGGAACTTCTAGGTACTTGTCCATTTTACACAATTTCTCTGGAACCACCAAAGGGTCACAGTCATCCAGAGTAACTAATACCTCCCTGAGTAATAAACGGAGGTGTTCTAGTTTAAATTTAAAAGCCAACGTATATGAGTCTGTCTGAGGAGCAACCTTTCCCGAATCGGAAATTTCTCCCTCAGACAGCACATCCCTGAGTGAGTGTATATCGGATACGGCTACTAAAGCGTCAGAATGCTCATAATCTGTTCTTAAAACAGAGCTATCACGCTTTGCAGGTAACACGGGCAGCTTAGATAAAAATACTGAGAGGGTATTATCCATAACTGCCACCAAATCTTGTAAGGTAAAAGAGTTAGACGCGCTAGAGGTGCTAGGCGTCCCTTGAGCGGGCGTAACTGGTTGTGACACTTGGGGAGAGGTCAACGGGCTAACCTCCTTACCTTCTGTCTGAGAATCATCTTGGGCCACATTTTTAAGTGCAACAATATGGTCTTTAAAATGTATAGACATATCAGTACACGTGGGACACATTATGAGAGGGGGTTCCACCATGGCTTCTAAACACATTGAACAAGGATTTTCCTTGGTGACAGACATGTTTAACAGACTAGTAGTAAGACAAACAGGCTTAGAAATCACATTAATCAAGCAAAAACACACTTTGCAAAAAAACGTTACTGTGCCTTTAAGAAATAAAAAAGGCACACAATTTTCCAAAACAGTGAAAAATGCACCAAACTTTCTGAAATTTTCACAGTATGTACCTAAGGCATTAGTAAGACACAACTAGCCAAAAAAATCGATTAACCCCTTAATGCCCAAACCGGATCAATAGTAAGCTAAAAGACTGGTTAAAACAAATTTAGCACCTTGCCACAGCTCTGCTGTGGCCCTACCTTCCCTCAGGAGTCGGATTCATGGGGAAAAAGCTTCTTATGGGTCCTCAAACTGTAGCAGTGAACACAGCCTGAAGATCTAGTCAATTTAACTGCGCATCTGAGGCGCGAAAATAGGCCCCTCCCACCTTACTCCTGTGCTGTGAGGCCTAAAGAAACACTCCTAGGAGTTATAATATTAGCCATGTGGGTAACAACCCCTTCTCAAAAACGATGTTTATAAGTAAAAACCGTTTGCCATAAAAAAGTGTCAACCCATAAAAAAGTGTCAACCAGCATAAATTAGCCCTGTTATGTAAGCTTGTAATTCCATACTTAGTCTCTGAATAAAGCTTACCCTTCCCTCATGGGGATCTTATCAGTCCTTTTCTAGCATTATCACAGTCTTGTCTAGAAATAAATGAATGAACATACCTTATTGCAGCCTAATCTGCAAACCGTTCCCCCCAACTGAAGTTTTCTTGTACTCCTCAGTCTTGTGTGGGAACAGCAGTGGATTTTAGTTACAACATGCTAAAATCATCTTCCTCTCTGCAGAAATCTTCATCCCTTTTCTGCTGGAGAGTAATAGTACAAACCGGTACCATTTAAAAATAACAAACTTTTGCTTGTAGAACAAAAACTACAAATCTAACACCACATTCACTTTACCCTTCCGAGAGAGACCCTATTGCTTAGAGCCGGCAAAGAGAATGACTGGGGGTGGAGCTAGAGGGGGAGCTATATGGACAGCTCTGCTGTGTGCTCTCTTTGCCACTTCCTGTTAGGAAGGAGAATATCCCACAAGGATGAATCCGTGGACTGGATACACCTTACAAGAGAAATATGCTCTTTTTATATTTGCATTTTGGCATAGTATTCAGGTACTAATGAGGTATACTGCCTTGTTTTGTTCCTTACTGGGAGAAGGTAGAAACACAAGCAGAGGTCTTTAGGAAGCCTACACCTCCTTGTATTGTCAGCTTCAGTTAATATACAGCCAAGGCAGCCTACTTACTGCACCAATTTATTGTAAACGGAACTTCTTGAAGTAGCTGCCAAAGCAAACTGAAGTGCCAGAATCTAGTAAAAGATGTTAACATGAGGAATCTGAAATGGCACAAACGAATAGGAACATAAATGTTGGCATCTTTCTGATCAATAGTTGTCCTGAATGCATGGTTCCAAAATAAGAATGACAGTATTTAAAGCGACAGTAAAGTTAAAATTAAACTTTCAGAAATTCAGATACAGCACGTCATTTTAAACAACTTTTCAATTTACTTCTATTATCAAATTTGTTTTGCTCTCTTAAAATCCTTTGTTAAAGACTAATTCTAGGTAGGCTCACATGGGCTCAGGAGCGTGCACAAGTCTTCAGTACTCTATCACAGCTGTGCTATAAATTGTTGCAATCACTGCTGCTACAGAATACTAAAGACACGTAAATTGCTCCTGAGCCCCCTTTGAGCCTGCTAATACTTACTTTTCAAAGGATATCAAGTGAACAAAGCAAATTTGATAGCGGAGAAAAATCGGAAAGTTAATTATAAAACAGGGGGGGAAATGCAAAATATTTACATAATTAGCATTGTAGAGTTTGTTATTAACCCTGTAAAGTAGAAATGTGGTTTACAATCTAAGGGCTCCATGTACTAAGCCGTCAATTCATCCGTCATTGTAGACGCGGATAAACTCGCCGTTACTCGCCGCGGGCGAAATGGTGTCCGCTGTCGCTATGTACTAATATTCCCCCAATAAATAGACAAGTCTAGCCCGCCGCGAGCAGTTGCGGATTGTTGATAAATTTGACGCCTCGCTCGCCGCGACTAAGCTGATGTACTTAACTTTCAGTTGAATTGTCTGGCCAATTATTAACAAGTGACATGCAAGGTGTCACGAACATCATAGTAGTCGCGGGAATAGAATTTTGCTCCTATAAAAGTTCAAATTATCTAAACAACTTTATTATTGTTCAAAATTTTTTGAAGAGTGATAACAGAGCGTTATTTTTGTAATATTTATTTACAATTTGGATATGGCTTCATCTGGATCTGATAATATATAAATATTAATATAAAAATAATTATAAAGATTGACAACTATACAATACAAATTTAAAATATAGATTACTCTTTAATTACAGTCGACAAATTGGGCGCAATTTATGTACATGGAAATGAGAGACAAATTAGACGCCAGTTATGCTGTAAGTACAATGCTGATATTACTGCCTTTTATATATGTCTAGACTGGCGTCTAGATTGACTTTCCTATTGTTTTGTACCTTGCCCGCCACCTAAAAGGTGGCGAGGCAAAAATAACGAGGTGGGAGCGGAAATTGTAGCGAGCGGACAAATAGATTTTTTAGTACATTCGTTTTTGGCGAGTTGGTGGTCAAATGTGTCTAATTACAGTGAAAAATGGAGCGGTAGCGAGGTTTGGCGGATAAGTATGCTCGCAATTTTAAAGATGCGAGTTTTAACATAATTGACGGCTTTGTACATATCAGTTTGCGAATTTCGACGCAAGATTTGTTGCGGGTAGCTCGCTGACTGCTTAGTACATGGAGCCCTAAATGTTATATTATTGGACAAATATTTAGCCTTGTGTTTAATGCAGATTGCAAATATTGTTGCATATGTGTAATGGTTTAAACAAATAGTTAAGAATGGCCTGTAAGTATTATTTAGATTCTAGAAGGTCTACTCATTGTTAGATATGTCTTGGTATGTTATATGTACTCATTTCCCCCCTTCTTTTATCTTATGTGTTTTAATTATGTGATACTAATAATGAAGTGACCTTTATTGGACAACGTGTAACACTCCAGGTTCCTATTTTGTACCGTACTACATATTCTGTTACACATATTGTATAAATGCCTATGTTGCAACCTAATAAAAATTATAATATAAAGAAAAACAAACAAATAGTTTAACAACCAATATGTGGTGTGTGACTGTTCTTTTAATTTAATATTTGCCATCAATAAGGTTCCTGTTTGGCTCCATCATATTAAAAAGTTTGCAGGTTATGGAGTTTAACATGGACTTTAGAAGTGTCAAACATTCATAGAAATACAAAACTAGCCACGGAACTTGTATTCTAAAACTAATTTCTGGCCCTGAATGCTTCTGATGCCTGAATATCCTAATTAAAATAAATGCAGCTGTGATCATTGAAAATCATTTTAGGAATGTCTAATAAAGTACAAGGCATCCTGAAAATTACACTTAATAATGTGCGAAG
This sequence comes from Bombina bombina, assembly GCF_027579735.1. NCBI lineage: Eukaryota > Metazoa > Chordata > Amphibia > Anura > Bombinatoridae > Bombina > Bombina bombina. The sequence goes on along the minus strand of NW_026510987.1, from coordinate 13,467 downwards.
AAATAAATCACTTTCTAAATAATTATGGAAATTGCATCTGAACTTTTCTGGCAGCTCTATTTTTGAGAACAAGAGATAATTGCTTTTAAACTGTTAATAGTACTTAACGAAGCAGATTAAAGCCCCCCCCCAATTATGGCAAAAGGATAAACAATATGTCCTTAGTATTTCATCAGGCACGTGTGTGGATTTATATATTTGCATGTGGTAAGTAATAATTTTACATATTATTTATTTTATTTAAATTGAGTTTAAAATGCCAACCAGAGACACAACAAATTATGGGCACAAGTTAGGTGCAATGTGAATACATTATAGGCACATTATAGATACAAGTTAGGTGCAATGCGAACGTGACCTCGCGTTCCCATTCCATGGAAGCTTTGCTCTTACAAGAGTACACTTCCATAGGCTCCAATGGGAGCCTCGCTCTCATGCCGTGAGACACGGCTTAGAACCTAGAGCAGGGAAGGGGGTAAGTCACACATCGATGGGCTGCAGATTTAAAAATATATGTATATGAAAATATACATATATTTTCCATCTTAATGGGAGGAGAGTCCACTTCTTTATTCATTACTTGTGGGAATTAAGAACCTGGCCACCAGGAGCAGGCAAAGACACCCCAGTCAAAGGCTTAAATATCTCCCCCACTCCCCTCATCCCCCAGTCATTCTTTGCCTTTCCTCAAAGGAGGTTGGCAGAGAAGTGTCGGAAGATTCAGAGTAGTCTCTTATGGAGGGTAGTACTCATCGCAATGGGACTGGAGTTTTAAGTAGTCCTGTCAGCCTCTCAGTGAGAGCATGGGTGAAAGTTAGAGTCCGGAGATGCAGGGAGAGTCTTTAGGCAAAACCATCCAGACTCAGATTAACAGCTCCATAAGCAATCAGCGTTGACAAGTTTCGCTACCTGCTTTCAAGTCCATATCAGGAGCGACGCTACTAACCTGTCACACTTGAAAGCCTGTGTCCCTGTTCCACGGCGTATATTCTGGTAAGATCGTTTGATTATATATATATATGATGACTTAAGAAGACAGGGTCACAGTTTGTCTCCTTTTATCTGTATAGAATCAAGGGTTAATACCCCAGGAATGGAGGTTATTGAACAGGGGGGATTTGTGCACAATGTTGTCTACTGTTTATTGTGTTTATGCTGCCACATGTGTGAGATGTGGCTCTGTCAATGTGCAAACGTGTTTTCTCTTTAGTGAAGGGGCAGTTCCTGCATGACACTCCATGTGACTGGGTGCGGCCTCTTCAACTTCCTCTTTCTTGACTGGTTGTTGCAGGAGACTAAGTGTTTTCTCTGTTGTCCGGGTCATAGGAGATGGTGAGTGCCCCGGCCATTGGGATATAAAGGTGCCATTTAGTTTATATCTAGTACGTAATAAAGGCGCAAGATATGGAGGACTCTGATATGTTAGAGGGTACTCCCTCTTTAATTAAACCTAACAACTGTGTAAATTGTAAGAAGGTCCCGGTTGATCCGCCTGCTCAACTCTGTTCCACATGCTTTAATAAGATTGCAATATCTAAAAAGAACAAGGTATTTATTACAACTGAGCTGCCCACCTCTGAGGGTTCTCCGTCCCGTGAGGTGCGTTCCCTACATTCATCTACGATTGCACATGCAGCTCCCCAGGCCGATACTAATCCTCCCGCGGGAGGGGCGCTTTGGCCACCAGATTTTGCTGAGCAGTTACAGACAGCAATGACTGCGGCTTCAATTCCTTACCACGCCCTGGTAAGCGCAAGCGAAAGGTGAATCATAGCTATCCGTCCCAGGGGTCATCGACTCGGCTGGATGTGTCTTACAGATTATCCGCTGATGAAGACGACTGACTCTTCGGAGGACGCTCTTTCTGGGTCAGAATTGGCTATATCTAGGCCTCCGTCTTCGGAGGAGACAGATTTTAAAATTTAAGATGGAGCTTTTGCGCTTTCTGCTAAAGGAAGTGCTAGCTACGTTAGAGGTACCGGAGCCGAAATTGCCGGAGGAACCTTCGATCCCTAAACTAGATAGGGTTTACGAGGACAGGGTGGTACCACAGACCTTCCCGTTTTCCTTTAAAATGGCTAATATTATTAAGAATGAATGGGAGAAACTTGGCTCGTCCTTTTCCCCCTTCTTTTAAAAAGCTGTTCCCCGTTACGGTCTCGCAGCTCGAGCTGTGGAGGGTCATTCCTAAGGTGGATGGTGCTATTTCCACTCTCGCTAAGCGAACGACTATCCGGCTCGAAGATGGCTCTTCGTTCAAGGAGGCCATGGACATAAAATTGGAGTCCATGTTAAGAAAGATGTCCCAACTTTATAAAGCCAATCAATCACTAAATGACGTAGCCATGGTTATTGACCAGCTAACTACCTAACTAAAGAACAACCACAAGCCATTAATCGGACGAGACTGGGGAGATTGAAGTTCTCCACCTAAGACCACAGCTCCAAAAAACAATAGCAAAGCTATGCATGTCTGCTATTACTAAACATAGTTGATCCCAGAGAAGCTTTTACAACCATGTGTGTTATGACTGCAGATCGTATGTAAATAATTTCAGTGTGAAACTCAGAGTTTGTGAAAAGTTTTTTTTTTTTTATTAATATGATCACATTTGGCAGCGAAACAGCGGCATAAAATATAACAAAATGAGCCTAAATCAATACCTTTGGTTGTCTACTAAAATATATATATATAATAGCAGAGAAAAACTTGCCCAAAATACTGGTGAATTTTTTATATTTTCTATATTTATTTTGGGCATGTTTTTCTCTGAAAATCCCGGTAGTGAAGTGGTTAATGCATTACCGGCCCTTGTTCCTGTAAGAACTCCTAGCGCCACTCATGAGATCAGACAGAAGCAGCCGAGGTAATAATAATCTGACCTGAATTTCTCCTAATGAAAGAAGCAATTTAGCAATTTAGTATATTATCTACAAAAGAGTTTGTTTGGCCAAAATGCAATTTCTGTATTTTCTATTATACAAAATGGATTAATGCACTAAACTATGAAGGTCAATAAACAGTGGGTGCACTCAACTCCAGTCCTCAAGTTCTCCTACCGGGCAGATTTTTGTGATATCTTAACTAGAGCACAGGTGAAAAAATTAACTGATGGCTGAGAGCTGGTTAGTAACCATGGTTACTGATCACTTGATTATTTCACCTGTGCTTCATGAAAATGTGGCCTGTTATAAGGGACTTGAGGAATGGAGTTGAGAAACACTGCTGTAGAGATCACTCTGTTCGAAATCCTGTAAAGCATTTTTTTTATATCAGATAAGGGAAAACTTTTGTAAATGTTTATAGTACAACATCTGTGGGTTCAGCAGGACGATCAATACAACACAATCAATATCTTGGCCAATGGCAAAGAAAATTACTCCTGCGTGCAACTGTACTTTTTGTGTCAAATGCATCCTTTGGCATCAATTCAGCTCTGGTTTAACAATACGTGCTTGCTTTGAGCAGACAGCAGTTAGTATAACAGAAAACTGGGTACAAAATACTGCAGGCCTATTACAGAAGTAGCTTTGTAACACAGCAATGTAAACACTGAGCTGCTCGGATTACGAAGCTATGAAACTTTCAATAAGTCATTGAACAGTAAACACATTGCTATTAAAGGGACATTAAACCCCAAATTCTTCTTTCATAAGTCAGATAGAGAATACAATTTTAAACAACTTTCTAATTTACTTCTATTATCTAATTTGCTTCATTCTCTTGATATTCTTTCCAGAAAAGCATATCTAGATAGGATCAGTAGCTGCTGATTAGGGGCTGCACATAGATGCCTCGTGTGATTGGCTGACCCATGTGCATTGCTATTCCTTCAATAAAGGATATCTAAAGAATGAAGCAAATGAGCTAATTGAAGTAAATTTGAATGTTGTATAAAATTGTATTCTCTGTCTAAATCATGAAAGAAAATTTTGGGGTTTAATGTCCCTTTAAAAGGCTTTTCTGTTTTGTTGCTGTAGAATAACAAATAAGCCAAGTCTAAATGATTTTAAAACAAAATTAACCCAGTTCATACCAGGGACAATTGTAATATCGGAACAAAGTATCGATGTACACATTTGCTGGAGAAAAAAAATCACGTGATCATCAATGTGGTCATGTGATTTCAAGGCCGGGATCGGATCATGGAGAACTTTCTACGATGCTAGGTCCGATCCCCAAGTCAGATTGTCCATTAACTAAAAGGAGGGGGTGCAGAACGCCATATAAGGTAGGACGTTCCAAGCCATCCCAACGGCGTTAAAGCCCGGCGCTGTTAGGGCGGCATGAAACATCCTAACGGGGTGAAATGTTTAACCACTTAACGCCGATAGGACGTTCCATGCCATCCTAACTGCACAGGGGTTTAGCGACATTAGGACGGCATGGAATATCCTAGCCGTTCTGCTATACTGAAGCAGCTATGGATTCCTAACTGGGAGGGTGTCCCTAGCGTCATAAGCACTCCCCCCCCCAGACCCGATCCCATCATTGAAATCATGCATGTACGATTGCGAGATTAAATTTTTTTTACTAATTTGTTTACATCAGAATTTGGTTCCGATGTACAAATTAGTACCGGCAGGAAGGGGTTAACCTCCTTTTTACGGCAATTGTTTATCAAAAGCCAAACTCCATCTACCATTTGACTTATTTGGAGGAACCAATCTGGGCTCCAGTCTGCACACAAGGCCGGCCATGGTTATATATATTAAGCATAAAATTAAAAACAACTTTCCAACGTACTTCTTTTATCACATTTAATTATTTTGATGTCCTTTGTTGAAGGAGCAGCAATGCATTACTGGGAGCTTGCTAAACTCATCATGTTGTGAGCTAATTACAAGAGGCATATATGTGCAGCCATCAAATAACAGCTGGCTCCCAGTAGTGCAATATGCTGCGCCTAAGTCTACCAAGATATACTTTTTAAAAAAGGATACAAAAAGAACAAAGCAAACTAGATAAAAGAAGTAAATTGGAAAGTTTAATATTGTAAATCATCTGTCATGAAAAACAAATTTTGGGTTTCATGCACCTGAAGTTTGCTGGTCATGGACAAATGCCTAGCAGACAATATTTAAACAATGCAGCTGTTCACAATCCATAGATTTTATAAAAAAAAAAAAAAAAAAACATTCTCCCCATGTATCAAGTGCAAAATAGCACTTTTATTGCATACGCATCAGATTTTATTTCCTACTTTTAATGCCTTATGAGATCAGTCAGAACTCCTGGAAACAAAATAAATTGACTTACAAAAAATAAAGAAAAACAAAACAAGGAAAAAAAATCCCAAGAGTAATTTATCAGAGGTCAAATATTTTAGAAGCCTCTTAACCCCTTCGCTTTCAGGAATTTCTGAGAAAATGTTGCCCAAAATACCAGAGAATTGTTAGCATTTTTGCGAATAGTCAATTTAAAGAGAAATAGAGCCTTGGTGTTTTTTAAGTAGACAACACAAGGTATTGATCTAGGCCCATTTTGCTATATTTCATGCCACCATTTCACCACAAAATCATATACATAAAAAAAAAGTTAAGGTTTTCAACATATTTTGGGTTTCTCACTGAAATTATTTACATACAGTTTGTGCAGTCATAACACAAATGGTTGTAAAAGCTTCCCTGGGATACATTTTGTACATAAATAGCAGACATACATGGCTTTGCCATTACTTTTTAGTAATTAGAAGGCCTCTAATTGCAGCTGTGCACCACACTTCTGAAATTCCCAGGGGTTAAGGCGTTAGTTTGCTGGTGAGGGTAACAGTATTGTAATGTAGGTATTATCCTCCCACCTCCTGATCCCTCCCAAATAACTCTCCCCCCATCTTAGGTACTAGCTGACAGTCTGCCAGTATGCATTTATTATTATTTATTTATTTATACAGCGCTAACAGATACAGCAGCGCTGCCCGTGGGTACAAGGATAAAAGTACAACATACAAAAAAAAACTAAATTTTACAGACAGATACAGGGGGAATTGAGGGCCCTATTCCTGTGGGAACTTACAATCTAGATGGGTAGGAGGATGGGAAACAGGAGGTGGGGACTGCAAAGGTGGGAACATTAGTGGGGAGATGAGGGTAACTGTTGGGTTAGTGAAGTTCATTTGTTAATGAGTCGGGTGATAGGCTTCCCTGAACAAAAAAACATAATTTATGCTTACCTGATAAATTCCTTTCTTCTGTTGTGTGATCAGTCCACGGGTCATCATTACTTCTGGGATATAACTCCTCCCCAACAGGAAATGCAAGAGGATTCACCCAGCAGAGCTGCATATAGCTCCTCCCCTCTACGTCAGTCCCAGTCATTCGACCAAGAATCAACGAGAAAGGAGTAACCAAGGGTGAAGTGGTGACTGGAGTATAATTTAAAAGATATTTACCTGCCTTAAAACAGGGCGGGCCGTGGACTGATCACACAACAGAAGAAAGGAATTTATCAGGTAAGCATAAATTATGTTTTCTTCTGTTATGTGTGATCAGTCCACGGGTCATCATTACTTCTGGGATACCAATACCAAAGCAAAAGTACACGGATGACGGGAGGGATAGGCAGGCTCATTATACAGAAGGAACCACTGCCTGAAGAACCTTTCTCCCAAAAATAGCCTCCGAAGAAGCAAAAGTGTCAAATTTGTAAAATTTGGAAAAAGTATGAAGCGAAGACCAAGTTGCAGCCTTGCAAATCTGTTCAACAGAGGCCTCATTCTTAAAGGCCCAAGTGGAAGCCACAGCTCTAGTGGAGTGAGCTGTAATTCTTTCAGGAGGCTGCTGTCCAGCAGTCTCATAGGCTAAACGTATTATGCTACGAAGCCAAAAAGAGAGAGAGGTAGCAGAAGCTTTTTGACCTCTCCTCTGTCCAGAATAAACGACAAACAGGGAAGAAGTTTGGCGAAAATCTTTAGTTGCCTGCAAGTAGAACTTGAGGGCACGAACTACATCCAGATTGTGTAGAAGACGTTCCTTCTTTGAAGAAGGATTTGGACACAAGGATGGAACAACAATCTCTTGATTGATATTCCTGTTAGTGACTACCTTAGGTAAGAACCCAGGTTTAGTACGCAGAACTACCTTGTCTGAGTGAAAAATCAGATAAGGAGAATCACAATGTAAAGCTGATAACTCAGAGACTCTTCGAGCCGAGGAAATAGCCATTAAAAACAGAACTTTCCAAGATAACAATTTTATATCAATGGAATGAAGGGGTTCAAACGGAACACCCTGTAAAACGTTAAGAACTAAGTTTAAACTCCATGGCGGAGCAACAGCTTTAAACACAGGCTTGATCCTAGCTAAAGCCTGACAAAAGGCCTGGACGTCTGGATTTTCTGACAGACGCCTGTGTAACAAGATGGACAGAGCTGAAATCTGTCCCTTTAATGAACTAGCTGATAAACCCTTTTCTAAACCTTCTTGTAGAAAGGACAATATCCTAGGGATCCTAACCTTACTCCAGGAGTAACGTTTGGATTCGCACCAGTATAGGTATTTACGCCATATTTTATGGTAAATCTTTCTGGTAACAGGCTTCCTAGCCTGTATCAGGGTATCAATAACCGACTCAGAAAAACCACGTTTTGATAAAATCAAGCGTTCAATTTCCAAGCAGTCAGCTTCAGAGAAGTTAGATTTTGATGTTTGAATGGACCCTGTATCAGAAGGTCCTGTCTTAGAGGTAGAGACCAAGGCGGACAGGATGACATGTCCACTAGATCTGCATACCAAGTCCTGCGTGGCCATGCAGGCGCTATTAGAATCACTGATGCTCTCTCCTGTTTGATTTTGGCAATCAATCGAGGAAGCAGCGGGAAGGGTGGAAACACATAAGCCATCCCGAAGTTCCAAGGTGCTGTCAAAACATCTATCAGAACCGCTCCCGGATCCCTGGATCTGGACCCGTAGTGAGGAAGTTTGGCGTTCTGGCGAGACGCCATGAGATCTATCTCTGGTTTGCCCCAACGTCGAAGTATTTGGGCAAAGACCTCCGGATGAAGTTCCCACTCCCCCGGATGAAAAGTCTGGCGACTCAAAAAATCCGCCTCCCAGTTCTCCACTCCCGGGATGTGGATTGCTGACAGGTGGCAAGAGTGAGACTCTGCCCAGCGAATTATCTTTGATACTTCCATCATTGCTAGGGAGCTTCTTGTCCCTCCCTGATGGTTGATGTAAGCTACAGTCGTGATGTTGTCCGACTGAAACCTGATGAACCCCCGAGTTGTTAATTGGGGCCAAGCCAGAAGGGCATTGAGAACTGCTCTCAATTCCAGAATGTTTATTGGAAGGAGACTCTCCTCCTGATTCCATAGTCCCTGAGCCTTCAGAGAATTCCAGACAGCGCCCCAACCTAGTAGGCTGGCGTCTGTTGTTACAATTGTCCAGTCTGGCCTGCTGAATGGCATCCCCCTGGACAGGTGTGGCCGATAAAGCCACCATAGAAGAGAATTTCTGGTCTCTTGATTCAGATTCAGAGTAGGGGACAAATCTGAGTAATCCCCATTCCACTGACTTAGCATGCACAATTGCAGCGGTCTGAGGTGTAGGCGTGCAAAAGGTACTATGTCCATTGCCGCTACCATTAAGCCGATCACCTCCATGCATTGAGCTACTGACGGGTGTTGAATGGAATGAAGGACACGGCATGCATTTAGAAGCTTTGTTAACCTGTCCTCTGTCAGGTAAATCTTCATTTCTACAGAATCTATAAGAGTCCCCAAGAATGGAACTCTTGTGAGAGGAAAAAGAGAACTCTTCTTTTCGTTCACTTTCCATCCATGCGACCTTAGAAATGCCAGAACTAACTCTGTATGAGACTTGGCAGTTTGAAAGCTTGAAGCTTGTATTAGAATGTCGTCTAGATACGGAGCTACCGAAATCCCTCACGGTCTTAGTACCGCCAGAAGGGCACCCAGAACCTTTGTGAAGATTCTTGGAGCCGTAGCCAATCCGAATGGAAGAGCTACAAACTGGTAGTGCCTGTCTAAGAAGGCAAACCTTAGGTACCGGTGATGATCTTTGTGAATCGGTATGTGAAGGTAAGCATCTTTTAAATCCACTGTGGTCATGTACTGACCCTTTTGGATCATGGGTAAGATTGTCCGAATAGTTTCCATTTTGAACGATGGAACTCTTAGGAATTTGTTTAGAATCTTTAAATCTAAGATTGGCCTGAAAGTTCCCTCTTTTTTGGGAACCACAAACAGGTTTGAGTAGAACCCTTGTCCTTGTTCCGACCGCGGAACCGGATGGATCACTCCCATTAATAACAGATCTTGTACACAGCGTAGAAACGCTTCTTTCTTTATCTGGTTTGTTGACAACCTTGACAGATGAAATCTCCCTCTTGGGGGAGATAATTTGAAGTCTAGAAGGTATCCCTGAGATATGATCTCTAGCGCCCAGGGATCCTGAACATCTCTTGCCCAGGCCTGGGCGAAGAGAGAAAGTCTGCCCCCCACTAGATCCGGTCCCGGATCGAGGGCTCTCGGTTCATGCTGTCTTTGGGGCAGCAGCAGGTTTCCTGGCCTGCTTGCCCTTGTTCCAGGACTGGTTAGGTTTCCAGCCTTGCCTGTAACGAGCAACAGCTCCCTCCTGTTTTGGTGCAGTGGAGGTTGATGCTGCTCCTGTTTTGAAATTCCGAAAGGGACGAAAATTAGACTGTCTAGCCTTAGCTTTGGCTTTGTCTTGAGGTAGGGCGTGGCCCTTACCTCCTGTAATGTCAGCGATAATTTCTTTCAAACCGGGCCCAAATAAAGACTGCCCCTTGAAAGGTATATTAAGTAATTTGGACTTAGAAGTAACATCAGCTGACCAGGATTTTAGCCACAGCGCCCTACGTGCCTGGATGGCGAATCCTGAGTTCTTAGCCGTAAGTTTGGTTAAATGTACTACGGCCTCCGAAATGAATGAATTAGCTAGTTTAAGGACTCTAAGCCTGTCCGTAATGTCGTCTAGCGTAGATGAACTAAGGTTCTCTTCCAGAGACTCAATCCAAAATGCTGCCGCAGCCGTAATCGGCGCGATACATGCAAGGGGTTGCAATATAAAACCTTGTTGAACAAACATTTTCTTAAGGTAACCCTCTAATTTTTTATCCATTGGATCTGAAAAAGCACAGCTATCCTCCACCGGGATAGTGGTACGCTTAGCTAAAGTAGAAACTGCTCCCTCCACCTTAGGGACCGTTTGCCATAAGTCCCGAGTGGTGGCGTCTATTGGAAACATCTTTCTAAATATTGGAGGGGGGTGAGAACGGCACACCGGGTCTATCCCACTCCTTAGTAACAATTTCAGTTAGTCTCTTAGGTATAGAAAAAACGTCAGTACTCGCCGGTACCGCAAAGTATTTATCCAACCTACACAATTTCTCTGGTATTGCAACGGTGTTACAATCATTGAGAGTTGCTAAAACCTCCCCTAGTAATACACGGAGGTTCTCCAATTTAAATTTAAAATTTGAAATATCTGAATCCAATCTGTTTGGATCAGAACCGTCACCCACAGAATGAAGCTCTCCGTCCTCATGCTCTGCAAGCTGTGACGCAGTATCAGACATGACCCTAGTATTGTCAGCGCACTCTGTTCTCACCCCAGAGTGATCACGCTTGCCTCTTAGTTCTGGTAATTTAGACAAAACTTCAGTCATAACAGTAGCCATATCTTGTAATGTTATCTGTAATGGTCGCCCAGATGTACTAGGCGCCATAATATCACGCACCTCCCGGGCGGGAGATGCAGGTACTGCCGCGTGAGGCGAGTTAGTCGGCATAACTCTCCCCTCGCTGTTTGGTGAAATTTGTTCAAATTGTACAGATTGACTTTTATTTAAAGTAGCATCAATACAGTTAGTACATAAATTTCTATTGGGCTCCACCTTGGCATTGGAACAAATGACACAGATATCTTCCTCTGAGTCAGACATGTTTAACACACTAGCAATAAACTTGCAACTTGGTTATAATCTTTTTTAGCAAAAACGTACTGTGCCTCAAAGAGGTACTAAACGATTAAATGATTAAATGACAGTTGAAATAATGAACTGAAAAACAGTTATAGCATCAAACTTTAAAACAACACAACTTTTAGTAAAGGTTTGTTCCCATTAGTAAAATAACAATAATTAAATTTGACATAAAAAATTACAGAGCAACGTTTTTATTCACAGTCAATATAAAATTCTCACAGCTCTGCTGAGAGAATCTACCTCCCTCCAAAGAAGTTTGAAGACCCCTGAGATCTGTCAGAGATGAACCGGATCATGCAGGAAATATAAGAGTAGCTGACTGGAAATTTTTGATGCGTAGCAAAGAGCGCCAAAAACGGCCCCTCCCTCTCACACACAGCAGTGAAGAGAAACGAAACTGTCACAATTAAAAGCAAACAACTGCCAAGTGGAAAATAATGCCCAAATATTTATTCACTCAGTACCTCAGAAATGTAAACGATTCTACATTCCAGCAAAAACGTTTAACATGATAAATACTTATTAAAGGGATTAGTGACTTTTAACAGAGTAGTTCCGGTGAAATACCATCCCCAGAATACTGAAATGTATACATACATGTCATTATAACGGTATGGCAGGATTTTCTCATCAATTCCATTCAGAAAATAAAAACTGCTACATACCTCAATGCAGATTCATCTGCCCGCTGTCCCCTGATCTGAAGCTTTTACCTCCCTCAGATGGCCGAGAACAGCAATATGATCTTAACTACTCCGGTTAAAATCATAGTAAAAAAACTCTGGTAGATTCTTCCTCAAACTCTGCCAGAGAAGTAATAACACGCTCCGGTGCTATTGTAAAATAACAAACTTTTGATTGAAGTCATAAAAACTAAGTATAATCACCATAGTCCTCTCACACATCCTATTTAGTCGTTGGGTGCAAGAGAATGACTGGGACTGACGTAGAGGGGAGGAGCTATATGCAGCTCTGCTGGGTGAATCCTCTTGCATTTCCTGTTGGGGAGGAGTTATATCCCAGAAGTAATGATGACCCGTGGACTGATCACACATAACAGAAGAAACATAATTTATGTAAGAACTTACCTGATAAATTCATTTCTTTCATATAAGCAAGAGTCCATGAGCTAGTGACGTATGGGATATACATTCCTACCAGGAGGGGCAAAGTTTCCCAAACCTCAAAATGCCTATAAATACACCCCTCACCACACCCACAAATCAGTTTAACGAATAGCCAAGAAGTGGGGTGATAAAAAAAGTGCGAAAGCATATAAAATAAGGAATTGGAATAGTTGTGCTTTATACAAAAAAATCATAACCACCAAAAAGGGTGGGCCTTATGGACTCTTGCTAATATGAAAGAAATGAATTTATCAGGTAAGTTCTTACATAAATTATGTTTTCTTTCATGTAATTAGCAAGAGTCCATGAGCTAGTGACGTATGGGATAATGACTACCCAAGATGTGGATCTTTCCACGCAAGAGTCACTAGAGAGGGAGGGATAAAAACATAATTTATGCTTACCTGATAAATTTATTTCTCTTGTAGTGTAGTCAGTCCACGGGTCATCCATTACTTATGGAATATATCTCTTCCTAACAGGAAGCTGCAAGAGGATCACCCAGCAGAGCTTGCTACATAGCTCCTCCCCTCACATGTCATATTCAGTCATTCGACCAAAGCAGACGAGAAAGGAGAAATCATAGGGTGCAGTGGTGACTGGAGTTTAATTAAAATTTAGGTCTGCCTTAAAGACAGGGCGGGCCGTGGACTGACTACACTACAAGAGAAATAAATTTATCAGGTAAGCATAAATTATGTTTTCTCTTGTTAAGTGTAGTCAGTCCACGGGTCATCCATTACTTATGGAATACCAATACCAAAGCTAAAGTACACGGATGAAGGGAGGGACAAGGCAGGAATATTAAACAGAAGGAACCACTGCCTGAAGTACCTTTCTCCCAAAAATAGCCTCCGAAGAAGCAAAAGTGTCAAATTTGTAAAATTTTGAAAAGGTGTGAAGCGAACACCAAGTCGCAGCCTTGCAAATCTGTTCAACAGAGGCCTCATTTTTAAAGGCCCAGGTGGAAGCCACAGCTCTAGTAGAATGAGCTGTAATCCTTTCAGGAGGCTGCTGTCCAGCAGTCTCATAGGCTAAACGTATTATGCTACGAAGCCAAAAAGAGAGAGGTAGCCGAAGCCTTTTGACCTCTTCTCTGTCCAGAGTAAACGACAAACAGGGAACAAGTTTGACGAAAATCTTTAGTTGCCTGCAAATAGAACTTCAGGGCACGGACTACGTCCAAATTATGCAAAAGTCGTTCCTTCTTTGAAGAAGGGTTAGGACACAGTGATGGAACAACAATCTCTTGATTGATATTCCTGTTAGTAACTACCTTAGGTAAGAACCCAGGTTTAGTACGCAGAACTACCTTGTCTGAATGAAAAATCAGATAAGGAGAATCACAATGTAAGGCAGATAACTCAGAGA